>NC_140213.1:45322852-45545352 GCF_951802725.1 Rutilus rutilus
GAGTATTGAATTAAAAAACAATTTCCTTGCATTCTTCATCTTCGTGCGCTTTCAAGTCTATTCTGCCAACACACATCCAACCATCTCTTGCCAGTCATTGTGATCAACAGAAGCAACATCACACCATCTTACACCAAATCACTTATGCAACGATAGTACAATACAGCATCATGCCAACAGAATGTGCCGTTTCCGCTTCTTTCGGCATGCCGGAAGACCCAGTGAGCGCTTGAACGTGAGGTTTTGATCAGCAGTGTGAAGCTGGGGAGCATTACAGTAATGAACACAGATCAGAGACGTGAGTCATGGTCACATTCCCGATCAGTCGAGAAGTTCAAAGAGCTGCAGTCTAAATCACTGTCTTACTGAAAGAACCAGGCTACTGAGAAGCAGCTATGTGGACTATGCACGCTCAAACCTTTGGGAAAATTAATGCAAGTACGCTTTAATCATTGCAAAGACAAACAAAACCGATCCTAATTAACTGAACTGACATGTACGGTCTGGCTAATTTTATTACTTGGCACTGATGAGCAAATGAAGCGGTAATGTGAAAACAAGAATAGAAGTAGCACGCAAATTTCAAAAGGGCAATAGTGCATTGTGAGTAAAACAGAGAGAGAGCCTGTCCTTCCCATCCTAAAGTATTTCCTTGATTATAATCATTGCTATGGCATCATTCATGGAAACCAAACATCATAAAAAACAAACAAAAAGAGATGCACACAAACACCGAGGTGACACACTTAACCACACACACTCACACTCTCGTTCTCTCAGGGATGTGTGATCCTCTGATGTTATTTCAGTCAAAAAGGTTTCAGTCATCCGCTTTTCCCCAAGGCTCACCAAAGTTTATGCATTTGGGTCTTGAATGAGATCACAAAACACTCGGCTGAAATATGAAAATCATGTGCATCATTGTGACACTCTCCTTTCCTTCAAACCCACAACAGGAGGCCTTTATTGTAGTTTACTCTTTTGCAGTTTACTCTGTTGTCATCACAACCGTCGAGTCTTCAGTGTGTGCCTGAAGCTAAATGTGTGGCCTACTCATGTTTTCCCAAACAAGCCAGACACATGAAAGTATATCAAACGCATATTATGTGCAGGTGGGTGAATGAGGCCTCTGGGTTTGCATACACAAAATATCTTTTGTATTCGCATCTAGTGTAAGCAGACGTACGCAAAAATACAAGCAGGGCCTGGGGTTTGAGATGACGAGGCTGATGGGGTGAGGGAAGAAAGGATAGAAAATAGAGCTCAGGCTTTACGAAACTAATGAACAAGTGAGCGAGCGAACGTATGGACAAAAGAATAAAAGAACAGACGAAAGCACCGACAAATAAAAAAGAAAGAAAGAATAAAAGAAAGAAAAAAGAATGAACGAATGAAAGTATGAGCGAAAGAAAGGGTAAAAGAAAGGGCGAAAGAAAAAAAGAAAGAAATTAGACAAAGAACAAAAGAACAGACAAAAGAATAGTATAATAAAAGAAAGGACAAATGAAAAGGCGAATGAAAGAAGGAAAGAAAGAAAGAAATTAGACAAAGAACGAAAGAACAGACAAAAGAATGGTATAATAAAAGAAAGGACGAATGAAAGGGTGAAAGAAAGAAAGAAAGAAAGAAAGAAAGAAAGAAAGAAAGAAAGAAAGAAAGAAAGAAAGAAAGAAAGAAAGAAAGAAAGAAAGAAAGAAATTAGACAAAGAACGAAAGAACAGACAAAAGAATAGTATAATAAAAGAAAGGACGAATGAAAGGGTGAAAGAAAGAAAGAAAGAAAGAAAGAAAGAAAGAAAGAAAGAAAGAAAGAAAGAATAGTATAATAAAAGAAAGGACGAATGAAAGGGTGAAAGAAAGAAAGAAAGAAAGAAAGAAAGAAAGAAAGAAAGAAAGAAAGAAAGAAAGAAAGAAAGAAAGAATAGTATAATAAAAGAAAGGACGAATGAAAGGGTGAAAGAAAGAAAGAAAGAAAGAAAGAAAGAAAGAAAGAAAGAAAGAAAGAAAGAAAGAAAGAAAGAAAGAAAGAAAGAAAGAAAGAAATTAGACAAAGATTGAAAGAACAGACAAAAGAATAGTATAAAAGAAAGAAAGAAAGAAAGAAAGAAAGAAAGAAAGAAAGAAAGAAAGAAAGAAAGAAAGAAAGAAAGAAAGAAAGAAAGAAAGAAAGAAAGAAAGAAAGAAAGAAAGAAAGAAAGAAAGAAATTAGACAAAGATTGAAAGAACAGACAAAAGAATAGTATAAAAGTAAGAAAGAAAGAAAGAAAGAAAGAAAGAAAGAAAGAAAGAAAGAAAGAAAGAAAGAAAGAAAGAAAGAAAGAAAGAAAGAAAGAAAGAAAGAAAGAAATTAGACAAAGATTGAAAGAACAGACAAAAGAATAGTATAAAAGTAAGAAAGAAAGAAAGAAAGAAAGAAAGAAAGAGAGTGAGTGAGTGAGTGAGTGAGTGAGCGGGTGTGTTAGCATGATTGGCGCTGACTCAGACTCACAGGACTCAGTTCTGTTTGCTTGGTTGCTCTCAGTAACAGCAGGACAAGCATGTAATCGAACATCTAACATCTAACATCTAACATCTATCATCACTCCAACAGGTTTCGTTCTTTCTATTTCAACTAATTCAACCCAAATGTGCTTTGTGTTGATTTCTCGTGTTATGTGTAAATGCACAATGGGGTCCAAAAGACCATTAGTGAAAACTCTTCTATTTTGCATTTGTTTCTAACATCAATATACAAATTATATTAATATCAGCATGACAATTTGACTTAAAATTTGAATTGAAAAATGAACAGGAATGTCAGAATGTCTCTGTATGTGGTTTGTGTTAGTCAAACCTCCAGCACTGAGAGGGACATCTCAGGTTTTGCTGCTTAATATTTTCGTGGAAACCGTGATTTAAAAATGTAGGATTCTTTGATGAATAGAAATTTCAAATGAACAGCATTTATTTGAGTTAGAAATCATTTGTAACATTATAAATGACTAATCTGACATATGATCCTCACTAATAAATAAAAACATACTTTTTTGAACGCTAGTATTTCTGTCTAAAGTCCGTCTTGGGAAATTAATAGAAAGGTAAATAAAAATGAGTAATTTTTGGTTAAAGAATAATTAGTCTCCTATGATGGAGTCTGATCTCTTTGCAGTGTTGATGTGTTACAGAGGAATTATTAGGGAGTGTAATTTTCATAATCACAACAAGAACCACTAAAAATCATTTCTCCTCCTTTTCCGTTTCTAACAGATGCTTTGCTTATAGGCTGCAACTAAAATCATATTGCAGCCGCACATCAAAGGAAAGCGTTTCGGGCAGTTTCCTGATTAAGTGGCATGACACGAGCCTGATTTGAATCTCTAATCCCTTCGTTGACTCATTCAGAGTCTCTTTTTTGACAAATCAAGAACAAAAATCACAAACAGCCCAGAGTGTCTGATTTACATTCTCCACGCTTCCCTTTTAAACCTGCCGGATCCCCTATAGTGCCCTAGACCTCAACTAGATGAATCTATTCTGTAAACCTACCTATAAATCCAATCCCATCATGCATCAGTTGATCTTCTGACCCTGCCCGTGACAGGCAAATCTGACATGGATACTAATGAGTCAGGGTTTAACATTGTTTAGAGCTCCATTAATGATACGACGCTGACGGGGTCTTACTTAAAGATCCCATATTGTACACATTTCTGAAGTTTTATTTTAGGTTTTGATGTCCTTGAGAATATATATTTGCCGTATAAGTACCAAAAACCATCTCAATATATTTTCACAGCTCCATTCTCGGGAGCTCTGCCATGAACAGGTCGATTTTGGCCTGTCTACTTAATATTCATGAGCCTTTCTTCTGATTGGCCTGTTGTTTTCTGAGTGACGCACGGCCAGGCCAACCACAGGTAACTAGGGTCATGTATGCTGTAGCCTGCTGTGGCTTAAATAAAGTAAGGTAAATAAAACACCTGTAATGATGGTGATAAATTATTTGTTATTAAAGCATAAACATCTGTTAATTTAACATAAAAGCAAGCATAGGCTATTACGTGCATGGTTTGGCATGACAGAAATAGCGCAAAGTGTGCTCCCTTAATAATTCCTAAAAAGCTGATATCTCAGTTCATCGCGATCTCACAAAGCTCCGTTATTATCAATAAAGCTGACTGCACAATACATCTTTCATAATGTCAACACTTCGTTTGTTATAATCAGAGGTGAGTGGATGCTATCTTAAATGCATCTCATTGGCCACTGCGGTCAAGAAATCAACATATATGTCTGTGATTGGCTACATTGCTCAACGCTGCAAACATGTTATAAATAGAAACTCGTTCTGGCCTGTAAATCGGTTTTATTTAGTTTTAGTTATCCTTGTTGCATTTGTGCAACATATGAATAACAATTTATTTGTTTTTAGATGTTTTATTTTTAGATATTTCTTTTTTGCGTAAGTCCCGCGAATCGTTTTATTCTCCCGCAACACACACACACACACACACACACACACACACACACACACACGAGTACCTTACGCCTAGCCTGGAAATCCAGACCTAAATGTGAAAGATTAATGGTCTGGCGTCGACTAATGAAAATCGGCCAGCTCGAGGGGCGGCACCAAGCATGCATTTGAAAATCTCACTGCACGCAATTGGATAACACTCTGACCAATCACAACAAGCCCCATACGCTTAGCTACCAGCGGAGCTAACTGGTGGATTAGACTCTTGCCGTATCCGGTCGGCAAAACAGCAAAAACGCCCTTCTTGCAAAGGAACGATTCGAGCGCCGTCTTCTGTTCCTCTTTTAGATAAAAAGCCACGTCTAACTCGTTCATTGTAGCGGCCAAAGCCGTTTCAAACAACTGGTGTTCATCCATAGCCATCTTGCAATGTTTACTAATGACTTCGACGACACATCGCTGTCGTCATCTCGCCTCTGGCCCGCCTATATCAGATAACCCGATGTGATTGGTGCAGCTCGGATACAAGGGCATATTTAATGAGCATCATTACTCGACACCAGAGTAAACTCGCTGAGCAAATTCAACTTGTGCTCTCGCGAGAACTCTGGATTTCCAGGGTACCTTACGCCCGCACTCGGCCATCAGATCTAGTCCCGCGCCGCACTGTGTCACGTTGGGTCCCGCGGGAGTGCAGGTCTCTATCACATTTATACGGAAGTCACAACGGCTCGTGAAAAGGCACAGCTACTTTATGCAGGCTGTGTGCATTTGTCTGTGGATTGACTGTTTTGAAGCTTATATGGTAGTTACATCGCCCCTAAACCTCTGTTATCATGAAAAAAAGCCAGGAAATTTCATTTTTGACAATATGGGACCTTTAAGCCCTACAGGGAGACTCAGGGGGTCATTTAAATTCACACACTCACATGACTAAGGGAACCACTTATCAATAATGAAAGAAGCCGTTGTGTGACCTCTGTCTGAACTCACGCAGAGAGAAAACAGGAACTGCTCCACCGCTCACTGGCTTGGGGACCACAGACAAAGCATATGAAGTTAAAAAATTCATCTTTTAAGAATAGTAATATTAGAAGAGACAAGATATCTGAAGATGTTTTTTTGAAGAGCGGGTACCACAGCTGGCCTGTCGATCTCTGTTAGTTAAGGTGAGAACAAAGCTAAGCGCGTCTCGGCCCTTTCAACATTCATATCTCAAAACTAATTGAAGCTGTCGGACATAATTTCACAAAAACAAAACTCT
Source organism: Rutilus rutilus (assembly GCF_951802725.1). Taxonomy (NCBI): domain Eukaryota; kingdom Metazoa; phylum Chordata; class Actinopteri; order Cypriniformes; family Leuciscidae; genus Rutilus; species Rutilus rutilus. Next base: position 45,328,573 of record NC_140213.1, read on the forward strand.
TTTCCATCACCTCGCAAACACGCATTAGCATATAAATAAAGTACGGCCATATAAAGCATGATGTTCACACCTTGATACGACAAGTGCAAAGTCACATCTGAATAAGCGCACGCTCGATTCACGTGCCTCTACAACACGATTTTCATCACGTTTCAGATGGTATGCAGAATGTCTAAAGCCCTATTCGGACGGATCTAGTTTAACATGGAGAGGTGGGGTAAAGTAATAATTACCAGAGCTTCTCTGTGATTTTAGTCCCGTCCGAATGTGCATCTCAGTAATCATCACGGACAATGTCAGTAAAGATTACGGCGACTTTTACCTTCAGTAAAAAGGTCCGGAAAAATGACCTCAGGTGATACTAATCCCGTGCGAATAGACCCGCTGTACATATGTATGTAAATATTTCATAATTTCCTGTTTAAAAGTAGTTTTCCGCTGTTTTTCAAGTATGGAGACGCTTGAAAAAGCATCAGTTGCGTTCTAGACGCTGGGACGAGTCTCAAAGTGTTTCACACACACCATTCAGATCAGAAAGAAGATCGACAGTACTTGTTAGAGGCACGAAACATCTTTTAGTGTTAAATAAGTGCCTTTTACCAACACAATCCAATCTGAAGTTAATTAATACATCGTTCGACCGGACATAACTGTTTTATATATATATAGAAATATAGGTTATATGTGTTTGCGCACGTGATATCAGGAAGCAACGTAATACACACATGACGACAGGAGTGACGGCGATGCGCAAATCGAGTTACTCTCCGAATTGGCCGTTAATATTACAGACGTCCTGTGGTAAAATTACATTACTCCACCTACCCTTGTAAAGTCAATCCCGTCCGAATAGGGCTTTAAGTATGTGTTTTGTGTATTTGAAAAGCATGCTGAGAAAAATAGCACACCTATATACTGCCCTCTTCCACTTCCTGCACCAACCACAGGCAAATAGCGTGTCTTTGTTCATGCTGTACGTGTACATGTGCATATATGGCAGCTGCATCTCTGGATGATGCAAACACATTAACCCTCGCAGCGACAGAGGTCTATCTACACGTATACAGGCTCACCGCAGGCACACAGCAGTTGGTAAACATGCGTGCAAGAAGTACCAAGATATCAAGTTCTCTATACAGCTGAGAGATGCACGATGAGGAAGTGAAAAACCACCAAATCCAGTACAGTGCCGTTCGCCCGATAAATTTATATTATTGCGAAAGCCACACGCACGCAGACACACACACAAACATGCTTAGCGGTGTAAAAATGATGCACTTCACCTTTAACTTTATTTTGTTAGGTTGAAAGTTCCCTATTTAGCTGTTACTCTAAACCCTTCTGTCTATTCAATAAGCCTATGATTCCTTTATTCACAGCAACATGTCTGTGCCATTCTCACATCTCATTTTGTGTGGTTGAAAGTTTCCCTAAAACCTGCATCAGAATTAATTAAGCCTATAGCCAAAGCCTTTATTCACAGCAACATGTCTGAGCCATTCTCACACCTCTCCCGGATGTTGTTGCCCACTGAACTATCTACATCTACCACATGCTGTCTCTCCCACGATCCATTTACTGCCATCTCACATCTGCCTCTTCCTTTCTCTAGCAAAGAGTTTTGCTTAGCGTCACCTCAGAGGGTTCACTAGCAGGTCGCAAAACTGTCTGAGTCAAACCGAAAGTCCCAACTCGAGCTGTTGTCAATCAGCGTATTAAGCTATGACTGACCCAATTCTTTTTCACACAGTGATGCATGATTTGAGCTATTAAAATAAGTGTGATTAGGTTTTAGGAAAATGGAGGCAATCTTTCAAAATACAAACAGAAGCAACTCCTTTTCTCAGGAGAAGTGCTCCCTCAATGCAAGAGTAAAACAGAACAAATATTATCAAACACGAGATCAAATAGTGTGCAAAGCATCCGTTCTTTGAGAGGTGGTTGCGATTGACTCATCTTGCATCAGATGTGCTAATCTGTCTCAAACTGGCAAAAATGGGCAAATTAATTACAGCCTAAGCAATTCACCCACAATGTCACCACTTTTAACCACATCAGAATCAAAATTAACTTCCAACCAATCACTGACAGGGGGTGGGTGTTGTGAGGTTTTGCGCTCGTGCACGGCTGCACGCGAAGTCGGAGAACACGAGCAAGACCTCACAACACCCGCCCCCTGTCAGTGATTGGTTGGAACACTATTTGTTTTGGTTTTGAGTGGTTGGTGAAACCAGTTGTTTTTGTGTGCAGATCTCAGAGGCTGCCTACAGAGACGCGGTTTCTTGACGGCCTGCTTATGGGGCGGGCAGCTAGCAGATCGTTAGGAAAGATTAGATGAATGTGATCATTTATGTTTGGGCCTGAAATCGCTGATACAACCTTTAAGTCGCAAATTTTAGGACTTGAGACTTGCTTGACAAATATTTATAGAAGACTTGACTTGACTTTGACTTTATATTCATGACTTGAGACTTGAGTTAAATGACTCGAAATAACTTGTATTCTGTTTAATAAATATCTGTTTTTGAATGCAACGCAACCTAACCACGTGACGCAGCAGGCAGGCAGAGAGGAACCTTGGAACTGGCGCTGCACAGACTAGGGGTGAAACGGTACATGTATTCGTATTGAACCGAAACGGTACGGTTGGTGCATGAATTTACACGGTATAAAAATAAATAACACTCACGTGCAAATTAATGAATGTAATGCCGAACTACTGTTAGATACGCGGGTTCTTAACGGTCACCTAATCTGTCCCGCCTTAGCTCTGTGGCTATAATGAACCACGCGAGTGCGATGTCAAGATTGCAAGCTGAAATATGTTGCGTGTGTGAGAGAGAGAGGCGTGGGCGCGATCGAACAGTGGAAACATAAAAACATACTCTGTCATTTAGTTCATAGTACAGGACATCCAAACTGCATCCAAAAAGTGTTTACTTATATTTGTGTACACTCGCAATAAAACACAACCTTGTGCTTTTGTCAAACTGTAAACTTTTTTTTTCTTCTTCAATGTTAAGACTTTGAGTGAAAAGCCTATGGATAGTTTTTGGGGATGCACATAAAAGACTGTATACACCTTCACACACACACACAAATAAAAAAAATCATACAGACTTGCGAACCCAACCATGCATCCACAAATAAACAAAACAAAACAAACAAAAACCTCGAACTTGCAAACACAACCATGCACATGCAAACAAACAATACACTCTTCACTCAAACAGATGCACAACATTCACTCACAAATATTAATCACACTCAAATCATCTCTCTCTCGCTCTCTCTCTCTACACACACACACACACACACACACACACACACACGAAAATTAAAAAAAACGTCAAACTCAACCATGCACATGCAAACAATACACTATTCACTCATAAATATGCACACTCACTTTAATCATACTAAATCAAATAACCTCTCTTTCTCTTTCCTTTAAATAAAAAAGGAAATATCTAACTTGAGAATATATATGTTCATGTTCCATAAAGGGGATGCTTGTTTGAAGAATGCCATTTGGTGGCATAGAAACCATTACACTTGCATAGATTAATACTTTTTAATGGTCTTCTGCAATGTTTGAGGCATATTTAGGTACAGCAGCTGTTTCAATATTTTACATGCTTTTATGTTGGCCTAATTTCAGTTACATTTTAGGCTATGTAGTTTTTCATTTGCTTTATTTTTTTAGATTTTTAGATTTTTATTGTATTAACAACTCAGCTGTATGTGGAGTCCTTTTGAGTAGAAATGCATATTGCAAATTTTTTTTTTGCAAATAACAACTTGCACATGTGTGACTTACTCCCACCTCTGGTCTATATACAGAAACAATATAATAAGGGTATATATAAAACAATAAGGGTTATGTTTTTGGAATTTATATTTGTTTCTTTTGTTTTCTTTTCAGATTCCAGTAATATAGTTTTATTTTTCCCAGTTGTAGTTTTGCCAGATTTTATATGCTCTGGTTTGTGTTTATCATCTCTTGTTGTGTTGTGTTGGTTCCTGCCCTGCATCCCATTCTCCCCAGTCACTTGCTCTCCTGTCTGCTGCATCGTCTCATCACCCACTGTCAAGCCTCTGGTTCCCTGAGCCACTGTCTTGTCTCCATCATTGGCCGTCACACCTTTGCAGTCTCGACCCGACCAGCCAATTCTCCTATTGTGTGTCCTGCCCTATGTTTGGCCTGTCACTACTTCATTACCTTCTTGTGCCTTGTCTACTGTCCTGTCAATAAACATTCTTCGCTCATCTCTGCATTTGGGCCCTCTCTCGTTCAGGATTCCTGACATAATTATATTGCTCACAAGGCTACTTTTTTTTTTAAACAACAACAACAATATTGTTAAAGTGAAATATTACAATTTAAAATAACTATTTTCTATTATATTTAAAAATATAATTATTCCTGTGATCAAAGCAGAATTTTCAGCATCATTACTCCAGTCTTCAGTGTCAAAATAATCATTCTAATATGATGATTTGATGCTCAAGAAACATTTCTTTATGTTAAAAACATCTGCTTAATATTTTTGTAGAAAATCTAAAAAATACAGTAAAAATATATTTTAAAGGTCCCGTTCTATGTGATCCCATGTTTCAAACTTTAGTTAGTGTGTAATGTTGTTGTTAGAGTATAAATAATATCTGTAAAATTATAAAGCTCAAAGTTCAATGCCAAGCGAGATATTTTATTTAACAGAAGTTGACTACAAAAAACGGCTGGATTGGACTACACCCCTCTACATCCTGCTTTAATGATGTCACTAGAACCGTAACCTCCGCCCACAGGAACACAGGCGTATTGATGGCGAAATGTCAACAGACGTGGTTGATGTTTATCTATAATCGGATACCGCAAAAGTTTAATTCGAAGTTGTTAGTTTGCTCTGTCCATTTCACCACGGACTGTTTTTCTAACCTGGAATAATATCAAGCAGACTTCTCTCAGCGTTTCATACTGACGAAGGGGACTATTTCAACTATATTCCAGCAAGCGGTAAGTAGTGATTTAATATGGAAGTAGCGATCACTCTTCACATCGTTCGTTTCTCTTAGTAGGATGAAAATAATCTTACTTAAACTGTGATTAATATACAGAAAGCGATCAAAGAACAATCCCTTTCCAATCGCCCAAGCTATCAATCACACAGCGCGAGTTTATCTGGACACTTGCCAAAACTCGTTATGAAATCAATGACGCTGTTACACTGCACAACGAAGCTCTTACTGTATTTATATGCCTCATGTTTGCATTGGTGAAATCATAAGTGAGAGTGCAGAAACTGCGTTGCAATGATAAGATCTTTCACGCGATCAACAGACTGTCATCTGCTCAGTGCTCATCACTGCAACCTTTTATGTGATGGTAATAGATCTAAATACTTAAAAAACTTCTCATGATTCGTTAATCCAGATAGCTGTAATAGTAAAAACGTATAATAGCTGTAATAGTAAAAGTTTTCCAGATAGTTCCACATGTAATGCCAGATATTTCATATGCAAGCATGTCAGCCAATCACAGCAGAGGGCGTTTACACTGAAGTCTCACAGCAGACACGCCCCTTCAAACAGAGTGTTCAAACCAGGGAATGAAATCAGGCTAGGAAATATGCCTTTTATTTCTAAATTATAACAATTTTTGATCTAAAAAACATACTAACATTATAAGGGCACCCCTGGAAACATTATAAAATAATAAAAATAATCCATGGAATGGGACCTTTAATATATTTTATAATCTAATTTCTTTATAACATGCCATATATACACAAAATAAGCACAAAACAAACGCATGCACATTGCTCAAAGTGGGTGCTTGGCCAAAAATAACTTGCACAGGAAAAAGTGTAAAGTCAGCACACCACAGCTCCAACAATATATCAACTTATTAACAGACTCTCACAAAGGTCAGTGTGATGAAGGGCCTTTGTGCTTGAAATGTCACCTTTGTGAGATTCTGTAAAGACATTTTTTGGAGGCATGGTGTGCCGACTTTACATATATATATACACATATACATATATATTATATATGCAATGACAATAAAGAGCTTGAATTGATTTTGAAATGCAGCTAGAACATGAATTTACACTGGACAAACAAAGCCCAAAAAGCAGAGAAGTGACTTTGTGTCCTCATTTCAGAAGTCTAGCACATAACAAACACACACGCTTGCGCCCGCTGCTCAGTCGTGTCGGATCTGGAATGTGCTGGACATGAATGAATCGGTGGGGGCCGATCTAGAAGCACGACTGCTGCGCTGTTCGGTTTTTCTCGTGAGCTCACACGAACACCACAACCTGCTATTATTATCAGCAACAGCGGGAGGGAGCGCAGAAATGGGATCCACAATCACACACTCGCTTCACACCTCTCTCTTCATTCTCTGAATTTCTGTCTGAGCTAAACTACGGAGGCGTAGGTGTTGAGAGGTTCATTTTTGATTGCTGTGGCGGTGTAATTATGCCTGGCATTCGCGTCAGCTGGGAGAGAGGACGTACACATGCACGTCTTTCCCACAGTGACTCACGAGGGAAACCAGAGATGCAGAGTTCAAAGCACGAGGAACTATTCACACATATGCAAATAGATGAACACAAAGTAATCGCACTAACAAGTACATTCATACACACACAACCCATCACCAGGCGCCCGGAGTCCCCGGCCAGCTAAGGTCCTGTAAGACAGGGGTTCCCAAACGTTTTTGTGAGCCCAAAATATTAACTTTTTAGATTTTAAAGTAATATTTCAATAATTTAACAACACGTTCGCATATTCATGGTTCTCTGATGTTGGTTAATCATCTCACAACATGCTGCTAAACAAATAAAAATACATTTTTCATTAAGTGTTTCCTTTTGTTTTATGTTAAAATATTTATATTACAGATTAATTGCTATTTGTGTGTTAAAAAAAAAAAAAAAGAAGCTTAACCAGTAATCAGGAAATACTGGAAAAGTCAATTATTTCGTAACTAAGTCTGTAAACCCTGAAGAACATTCAGTTACTGGAATTTTTTTGTAATAATTTATGTTATTATTTTACTATATTGCCTCCAGACATATGTTTGAGTGGCCTTTGTATACTGTCTTGGACAATGTAAGGTCTTTGATCCAAAAAGGTTGCCATCCACAAAAATGTTGCACTAGAACCTTTTAACGACAGCTGTATACAAAAGCATTATATGTGTCTACAAACACACATACCAATATATATGATTGTGCACCAGATGACTACCGTATATATTAAAATTTGTTTTTGAGTCATGATCTGACTCACTAACTAGTTCGACTTGTAGGATGACGTGTAAATCCAAACTGTAAGCGCTCTGGGTAAGAGGTGGGTGGATGCTGTATGAAGTGAAAGACTGAATGTATGTAATGCAGTGGGTGTCACATTTTCTCGATCAGTGAATTCATATATTTTGGGCTGTGGGCGCTTAACAATTTTGCAGCCGGTGTGAAAACGAGCTCCATGAGAAGCAAGAGGAAAATCGGTGGTATAAAATCATAGTTCCTCCGCAGGTTATAGAATCTGACTTCACTTTTAAGGGGACGATGGGATTTGGTGTAAGATTTAGTCTGTCTCTTTGCCATAAAGTCTCTGATGGTTTACAGCAGTGGGATGATAGATACAAGATTTTTACACTTTCTGAAGAAAATGTGAGTGATAAGTTCCCATCCAAAACCCATTATGATTCTGGAGAGTCATGGGTGAAAATCGCAGGCTCAAAGCACAGCTCTCCTCAACGAGCCAGGGTGTGATATTCATCCCTGCTGAAAATACCTGTATAAGGGTCCATCATGGGAAGCAGGAGTGCTGGTGGACCTGCTACAACCAGCTCAGTTTTGCTTGAGAATAGCATGACTGTGCTGGTTCACCAGTTAGACCAGTACTATAACCAGCTCTAAATTTGATTGACCAGCTCTGGATTTATCAGCAGGGCTTTACTGACCTCTCAAAACAAAGAATCCAAACATCACACTTTGGGATGCCAAAATGAGCCGCAGATGCAGCATGTGTGCAACAACCTAATATAGTGAATAAATAAAGCTGAAAATGCCTGTTACCCAAAACTAAAGCCCAGTTTAAACACTCACCCTGATCTACAAATACATGATCGTCTAGATGCAATGAAACGTTCTGTTTTATGTTCATGTCATCAGATGTATGAGGTATGAGACTCACGTGTCCTCCTGTTGAAGCAGAGATGTGTTCAGCTCCTCCAGACGAGCGTAGGCTAGCTGAAGCTCTTCTCTCAGGGGTTTCTCTCTCTCCTGCTCCAGCTCTCTCTCCACTTCCCACAAACGCTCCTTCAGACGCTGGAACTCGTGCAGGATCAGATAACTCACGCCACAATAACGACAGGCCTTCTCTGAATGATCCATCTGAACACAAACACAAGTATAAACACAGATGATATTCACAAATCCATCTATTTACATTTACATTTACATTTAGTCATTTAGCAGACACTTTTATCCAAAGCGACTTACAAATTAGGACTAAAATTAAGCGAGTCATCATGAAGAGGCAAAAAACAACATCTATCTGATCTATCTATCATCAACCCATCTATCTATCTATCTATCTATCTATCTATCTATCTATCTATCTATCTATCTATCTATCTATATATCTATCTATCTATCTATCTATCATCAACCCATCTATCTATCTATCTATCTATCTATCTATCTATCTATCTATCTATCTATCTATCTATCTATCTATATATATATATATATATATCTATCATCAACCCATCTATCTATCTATCTATCTATCTATCTATCTATCTATCTATCTATCTATCTATCTATCTATCATCAACCCATCTATCTATCTATCTATCTATCTATCTATCTATCTATCTATCTATCTATCTATCTATCTATCTATCTATCTATCTATCTATCTATCTATCTATCTATCCACCAACCCTTCATTTATTCATCCACCAACTTATCCATCTAACCAACAATCTATCATCTACCTACCATCCATCCATCCATCCATCTATCTTCCTATCTACCTTCCTCCCTACATACTTATCATCTATCTATTATCAATCCATCTATCTACCATCTATCCATCCATCTACCCACCCGCCCACTTCCTATCATCAATAAATCTACCCAACTATCAACCCATCCATCACAAACCTAGCACTGCCGCTGCACACACACTCAAAACTGCCAGGAGTCCAGGGAGAACAAATTAGTCATTGATTATGTTTCTCTATCACAGTCAGTTCTGTACACCGCCACACTTCACTGAATCCAGTGGCAGCTTTATAAAGACCGTCTGAGAATGACAAACAACCAAGCCTTGCTACTCCTCCCCGGAGTGAAAGAGACCTGTCAGAGTGCAAATGCCACACCAAAGCCCATGAAACCTTGATCTGAACAGCACACTGTAGCCGGTGTGTTTCCCTTTCATTACATTTGTGAATACAAGCAAAAATTTACAGAAGAGGTCAGGCACTGCAGTTTCATTTTTTGTGTCAGCATCAGTTTCTGTTACACTTACTGTAACCATGTGTTTATGATGACCGGACCTGCAGCTGTGTGTTCCAGTCATTTTACTGTAAATATATATATATGGTCTGCGACTCATTCTGATTATAGCGCTTGTGAAAAGAGAAGTATTAAAGAGGTTCTTGCTGAGTGGACAAGACGAATGATTTATTTGCATTTGTATCATCTCATCTCTCACCAGTCATTTTCACCCCTTCACTCAGTGTCATTTATTTTCAGGACTGATCCGCACGCACTGTAGAATCATGAACAAGTCCTTTAATCAATCATGCAGTGTCTTGGATCACGGCTGGGTTTTTCACACACACTCTACGAGTCTGACCCCGTCTCATGTTAAAGCCTTATTTTCAGGACTGATCCGCACGCACTGTACAGGTGAAACTCGAAAAATTTGAATATCGTGCAAAAGTTCCTTTATTTCAGTAATTCAACTTAAAAGGTGAAACTAATATATTATATAGACTCATTACATGCAAAGTGAGACATTTCAAGCCTTTATTTGTTATAATTTTTATAATTATGGCTTATGAAAACCCCAAATTAAAAATCTCAGAAATGTCAAAAATGTTCTTAAGCTGTAAGCCATAATCATCAAAATTATAAAAGGCTTGAAATGTCTCACTTTGCATGTATTGAGTCTATATATTAGTTTCACTGAAATAAATAAATGCACGATATTCACATTTTTCGAGTTTCATCTGTAGAACGACTGCAAGTCGTTACGTCTTCTTTAATCAATCATGCAGTGTCTTGGATCACGGCTGGATTTTTCACACACTCTCTATGAGTCTGACCCCGTCTCAGTTAAAGCCTGTCTGTGATCCAGCTTACCTAACTGTCTAAACACACGCACACGCAATCGTCTGCCTCCCGGAGAAATGTGGACATTTGCACGAAATCTGAAAGCCCTGATCCCCCCGCTCTCTCTCCCTCACGCATTGAGAGACAGGCACGCATGCATAGGCTTGCACACACACACACACACACACACACACACACACACACACAAGCTGGCCTGAGGGGACGATGTCTGCCACCAGTAGGAACGTGTTCCCGTGACAGTGATGGCCCTCGGGGAGCCCTCTGCCCCAGGCACTGACACTTCCACTTAGCGCTCAAACACACATGGCGTCCTCACACACATGCTAACACACACACACCTTGTACCGAGCTGGATGGATACTTCAAGACAGGAAAGGCCCTGCTTCTACATCCCTTCTCAAAAGAGCGATATAAAAAGTTCATTTTATATAACCTTCAATGAATAAAAGAAAAAAAGTAAGTAAACTTATTCGACTGGGCGATTAAGCCGGTGAGACATTTTAAAACAGCCTGGGAAGTCAAATGAAAGGTGAAGCGTGTAATTTCTGTGCTATTAGCAGCACTAAAATGAATTGCAAAAATAATGACTTCAGACAAGCCCTTGTTTTCTATTCTCTGACAAGCAGGTCATCCCAAATTATGCCAATGTTGTTGTAGACACTAACACGAATAGATTCCTTTTAAAGCTGTTAGTTTTGCGGAAATAAGCCTATTTTATGTCTTTTTAATTGATATGATGGCACTTGCCACGAGATGAATTAAACATATGACACATAGCAGGGGGGCTGAAGATAACAGCAGAGGTCTTATCAAGGAAAGAGCCATCATTCATTTAACTGGAACCTTTCTGCCATCATCATCATCAAGCATCAGAGGTTATCTGATAGGCAAGAGCGGTTTATGTGGCATGGTCTTTAGAAACAGACCCCTAATCTGTTTCTCTACTCACCCCTCCCCTCTTCTCATCTACCCCCCTCTTCTCATCTACCCCCCTCAAATCCCGTGTCAGAAATGGGTCAGTGTTACAGGCACGCAACATACCCCCCCAATACCTCTGCAAATTGCCAAACGCTACACAAAGAAACCTGTTATGAATTGAAATGATGCATTTAAGACCTTTTTTTCGTGATGCTACTGTTAATTTGGGACACAAGCATTTTTAAATATATATTGTAGTTTACATTTTGTAGTTAATATTTGCCATTGTCGAGCTGTTAGACCACTGAGGAAGAGGAAGAGACAATGTTTTTCATAAACACTTTTTGTTATACTGGATGAAACTCTCTTCATATCCTGATTATTATTGGGGGGACAATGTCAACAGTGGTTACTTACAGCCCTATCTGAAATGTCATGACAGTGAGTAAATATGAAAGAATAATTTTTTGGGTGGGGTGAACTATCCCTTTAAAACTCCAGAACCCAGAACAACTGGTTCCAGTGTCAATTCCTGCCTCTCATTTCCGTTGTATTTGATCTCCTCTCATCTCCTACTAGCCATGAAATAGTCTCGGACAACTGCTGATCATGTTATTTCCCTAAATTATGTTTCCAAGCAAGTGAGAGGGTTTGTGAGTGAGTGGAGCACGTCAGTGAGAGGATGGTTCGTGACTGCAGCTTTGTGGATTTTCGTGGTGATAAAGACCCCCCGTGGTGCTCACTGTACCATGAGCCAATGCTGAGATTCTCATCTGGACCCACAGTGCCAACACATTACACGACAGCAGGATGGCCGTTGACAGGGGGATGAAGACTATAGGACTTGGGGCGGGGGGGGCAGACGATGGCCTTCAGCAGTCATGGGTGAATTTGACGCCTGGATGAGTTCTCCCAATTCCCTCCATCCTCTTCCGCCTTCACGCACACTTCCTCGCGTGGAAGGAGAAGAAGGGCAGTGGCTGGGAAGAATCACCTTTGCCCGCATGTTGATCTACAGCCCAACGCACGCAGAGACAAACAAGCTGGAAGTGATGGGGGTGGAGCGTTGTTTTCCATTGTTCTTATGGAAGAGAAATAAGAACACTTCTTTTCTTTTTTTTTGCAATGGCTTTTTCAAGAGTTTTAAAAGAAGGAAAATTCAGCTCACAACTCATCCATAAATCTACACATAACTTAGAAGCCTATGGGAAGAGAATACAAATTTACACCTGCCAACAGAGGGAGTTGAGACATTTTGCCAGCCATTAATATTTCTCTTATTGTATTTTCATTTAAAATATATATAATTCTATTCAAATAAATTCAGTTCCTTTGTGGAACCAGAGAGTAAAAAATATTGTATTATTATATAGATGAATATATATAGCAATGCAGAGGTCATTGTATCATTCACATAATCATTTACTTTAGGTAAATGTTCTCTAAAACACATTTAGATATACAACATTCAAGTTTCATTAGTAATGTTTTTAAAAGACGTCTAGACTCACCAAGCCTGCATTTTTGTGATGGCAAAGCTGAATTTTCAGCAGCCATTATTCGCGGTCTTCAGCGTCAAATTATTCTTTGATGAATAGAAAGTTCAAAAGTTCAACACTTATTTGAAATAAAAATCTTTCGTAAAATTACGAATGTCTTTACTGTCACTTTTGATCAATTTAATGATCCTTGCTGCTGAATAAAAGTAATAGTTTCTTTAAAAATAAAAAAATAAAAAGTAAAATTTTAATGATATTTGATGTATGACTCAATGAAGAAGGAAATCCCCCTTAAAAAAAAAATCTGAATAAAAACTAGGAAACCTATTACCATAACGGATTTGAGACTTAACTTTAACTCGGAGACTTGTGAAAGTCTGAGCCAGTCGCTATGTGAAAGGCTTCCTCTAATAAAAATAAAACATATTGGTCATGTGTCATGTGTCGACATATGGAGTTCGGGATGGAAACAAATCTTAAGACATCCTCAATAAACCTCTGATGCCAAATTTTCCACTAAGGTAAAAGTAGAACATCATTCTTGCCAGTTCCTGATAAAGTTACCAGCTATTAACTCATATATATATATAATGTATAATTTACACACCAAAGCTAATATATACTTGCAGAGGAGTTTGTTTTTAGACCCAGCCTAGACAGGTTAGAGGCGAGAGGAGGTGTTGTTAGTGCGTGGAGAGGGTGAGCAGCGGGGCGAGCTGAGGATACTTTCATGCCATTGAACGCGCAACATGTGCCGCCATTATCCCCGCATGTCTCCTAAGGTTGAAAAATGTGGCTGTTTTTTGGTCCCATTCATTATTTAGAGAGAAGCAGAGCTAGAGAGAGGCACCATAGTGAGACTCAGTGGGATCTCCATCATTTCTCTTGTCACAGTGGAGCCACTTGCCACGCTAACATCAAAAATGAATAGTGGAAAGGCTGAACATTTTAAAACAGGCGGATGTGGGTTAAAACCAGGGAGGAAAAAAAACAGGAAGAGTAGGTGTGTGTCTATTTGTTAAATGTCAGATTTACGACATCTGAGAAAAACATGATTTGAGTGAAAGACACTTTTTACGAGACACACAAATAATTAAATGAATTGTTTATAGCCCAAGGAGTTCTGGTGTTCAGCATGTGAGCGGCACGCCATGAATCTGGGCCGCAGAACACAATACCATAAGGTGTTCATTTAACTGGGATCCTCCCTTTGTAGAGACGTTGCATAAACTGAGGGCATCTTAGGGCAAAATGTGTACATGTGACTTATGTCAGAAAATATATTTTCTGAGATAAACACGGTCAGCGCATGTTGAGTTTCAGTGGCTTTGAGAAACCAGACAGCAAAAATATCCTTTTATGCATTGCATATAAATAGCTGTGATGTTCCTGGTAGACAGTCCCTTTAAATAGGCCGTATTAGGCTTTAAATAAAAATACTTTTTCTACTTTAAAGTTTTTTTGGTTTGTTTTTTGCACACAAAAAATATATATATACACTACCGTTCAAAAGTTTGGGGTCAGTACGATTTTTAATGTTTTTAAAAGAAGTCTCTAATGCTTATCAAGGCTGCATTTATTTGATTAAAAATACAAACAAAAACAGTAATATTGTGAAATATTATTCCAATTTAAAACAGCTGTTTTCTACGTGAATATACAGTAAAGTGTAATTTATTCCTGTGATCAAAGCTGAATTTCCAGCATTATTACTCCAGTTTTCAGTGTCACATGATCCTTCAGAAATCATTCTAATATGCTGATTTGATGCTCAAGAAACATTTATGATTATTATCAATGTTGAAATTGTTATTTGAATTTTTATTTCATGATGCTATGATGAACAGAAAGTTCAAAAGAACAGCATTTATTTCAGTAAGGAGGAAAAGGTTTCTTTTGGGGGAAAGAAATCAAATAAATCAATACTTTTATTCATCAAGGCTGAGTTAAACTGATCAAAAGTTACAGTAAAGACATTTATAATGTTAGAAAATATTCTATTTTAAATAAATGCTGTTCTTTTGAACTTTCTATTCATCAAAGAATATTGAAAAAAATGTGTGCACAACTGTTTTCAACATTGATAATAATCATAAATGTTTCTTGAGCATCAAATCAGCATATTATACTGATTTCTGAAGGATCATGTGACACTGAAGACTGGAGTAATGATGCTGAAAATTCAACTTTGATCACAGGAATAAATTACAGTTTAAAATGTATTAAAATAGAAAACAGTCATTTTAAATTGTCATAATATTTCACAATATTACTGTTTTTTTATTTATTGTTTTTTTTATCAAATAAATGCAGCCTTGGTGAGCAGAAGATACTTCTTTTAAAAACATTAAAAAATCTTACTGACCCCAAACTTTTGAACGGTAGTGTATATTTGTGGGAAAACGATCATTTTCAATCATCAGTCTGAAATTATCCGGTTTAAGGCGCTGCTCCTTTAAGGGTTGTCAGTTAACGGCCACTGTTATGATTGGCACAGGAGTACGTGTTTAGAAAACATTATCCATATAAAACTGCCATTGAACCGGTTTGTGATGCAGCTGCTGTCAGATCCAATACAGCTGCTGCTTCATCTTACAACTAAAGTACTCTCCATTACACTGTGCCTCGCTTACAAAACATCTGCAGTCAAATGCTCTGAACAAACATATAATTCTCAGACGATATTTATTAAAAATAGTCCATCCACTTGTTCCTGATGCTGGGATCCTTCTGTAGTCTGTACAGAGACACAAACCAGCTGTTTAAACTGGACGCCTCAAAGCGTACGTTCTGTCACTCTTCCATTCGTCCTGTTGTCGACAGACTCAAGCACGTGGAGCATGACCGAATCTTTAAAATATGCATCATGATTCTCCCACGAATAGACAACTAAACTAATTTACTAATGTTTCTGACAAAATGTTAATTGCTGCAGTCAGTTTAAAAAATATTAAATTCATTTTTTCTTAGAAATCGGTTTGTATGAATGATTCAATGACTCGCTCGTAAAGACTTGAATTTTTAACAGTCACTTGTCGCCACCTACTGGTGTAATGATGTAATTGCTACTATCTTTATTTGAAGCGCCAAGTTGCTTTCAAAAGGTGATTTACTCTAATTTGATCGCTACCGTAGACATCAGTGTTTATATCTGAACTATAAACTTTTACGTTAGTACTTCTGTGAGGATTGTTTATTATTGTAAGACATAAATAATGATAGTGTGTGGTTGAAAAGACTGCTTGTGAAGCTGTTTCATACCTATTCAT
Source organism: Rutilus rutilus (assembly GCF_951802725.1). Classification (NCBI taxonomy): domain Eukaryota; kingdom Metazoa; phylum Chordata; class Actinopteri; order Cypriniformes; family Leuciscidae; genus Rutilus; species Rutilus rutilus. The sequence continues at coordinate 45,344,641 of NC_140213.1, forward strand.
GACAACTGCTCTCTCTGGCTCAGCGGCAGCGCAAACACAGGTTTGAATTTTCGCTGAGATTGTACTTGTCAAAGGTGTACAAGACACTAGCGGATCGCCGTCATTTAAGGATTTAAGAAAGTTCGCGTGGGCGTTTGAATCGAGATCACAATCTTTTAAAGATTAATCGTGCAGCTCTATCTGAATACTGTATCAGTGTCAGTGATAATAATGAGCTCTATTTGCTTTTGACGCAACGCTCACATCGAATAGGCGAATGTCGGCTGTTAAGCGATTGAACGCCAGTGGGCGGAGCCTATGATGTGATGATGTATAACTATTTGTCAATGTCTTGCTCTGGAGGCAGTCATATGCAAATGTATTTGCCCATGTGACGTCATCCCACAAAATCCAAACAAGCCATTTTTGGAGCTTGATTAAACGAATGCTTTGTTTGTAATGAGGAGGACGTTTTAAGCTATGAAAATTGCAGGATGTTTTTAATAGTACAAAGACCATGTCAAAAGATTGAGGCAAATTTGATTTCTCAAGGCATGTCAAATCAATTTGGCATTTCAAAAACATTGATCTTGTTGATCTCAATGAAGCCTTTATCAAGAATGCCATCCTGGCAAACTTTAATAATGTGTTAAATACTGAAATACAGATGGTAAACTGGTTTAACGAGTATGCCTGTTTTTGGAGCTGTGAGAGAAAAAGACAGGCATAAAAAGGCACATGTAGAAAGTCTGCATGTTTTAACTACTCACAAGACGGTTTTGATAATAAACCTCTTTTGAACAACCCAGTGCAACGTGACCTCTTTAGGACACAAAGGCACCTGATAAATCAGACAGAATGAATGCTGGTCTTCTCATATCTCTCGCCAGCTGCCCCGGAGCACAACGGATCACACAATATCAGACTTCCCTCTCTATCACGGAATCAAACTTCCCTCTCTATCACGCAGAGATGTGAAGTGTCTGTAATTATGATGGAGAGTAATAGCAACAAAACTGAGAACCTATGCAATTACATGTGCGCAGCAGGGGTGTAAAACTGTGAAATTAACGTTATTTACCTGCTGTATTTCCAGGGGTAGGGGGTATGAGGGGGTGTGTATCTCCATTTCCTCTTTATCAGCGCTCTCCTTAGGGATCTTCTCTATAAAATAGAAGGGAAAAAATGCTAATTTTACTGACTTTACTGATAGACACTGTAATACAAACCATCACACATCAGAGTTACTATAGTTAACTAAAAACTTAAAAACCTGATATAATAAAATAAACGTTAACTGAAAAAAATAATACATAAAAATTAATAATAGTATTAAAAACTATAATAATAGTATCTCAATGATACTAAAATAACATCACACTACATTGGATAACAAGAGCAATAATACATGTAATATTATTTAGTCTCATTCCATCCTTTTGAAACATTTGGCTTTTAATACAGCAGGGTTAGTTGTCGTGTTGTTTTCATTTTCCTTTTGTCATAAAGAGATTAGCCAACGAAGCATAACAAAACACGCTAGCTCGAACACTAAAACTTACATAGTTGGTGACATTTCTGATTGCTTTCAACAGTTTAGTGAAGAGATTCACTTTACTACATGATAAAACGTATTTACATACCCATTATTTTGTCCGTTTGCAACAAAAACTGTTAGATTTGAGTCGTAAATATCAATGCGCGTGAAAAGCACGCCTCAGAGGTGAAATTTAAGCGTTACGTAGTTACCACGACGACTGCGCAAGTTTCTACGCAAATTACGTAGAGACTAAAAGAATGCTGAGTATTCTCGGAGCGCATGAGATGAGAGTGATTCACATACCCAACCCACGCACTGACAGAACTGTATTTATTTAAGGATCCTCCTAAGATATTGTCGTGCCCATGTTTCGCTTCTTTGACAGTTTGAGTTAATGAGATGAATTGGGAATCATGTCTAAAAACGCAGATTAGCTCGACTGCTCTGTGTGCCTTCGTGATGGCTGATCCGCATTTACAGCAGAATAGCACGGATGTGTGTGATAAAAATAAAACAAGTGGGCTTTGAGGGGATTTTTTCAGAGAAAATCCTCGAAACCCCGACCTTATGTGTCTCACTATGCTAAACCCTGGAAGACACGCAACGGGATTTACTCTGAAAGCTCTTTCTGCGTGTAATGGCTCCTTTGGATTTTTATCCTGTCATGATTAAATAGTAATGATAGTCTACATAAATGTTGTTACTATATGATATATTGCACCGCTTTTTAATCGTGATTGTATGTCGTGTTAAAGGGATAGGTCACCCAAAAATAAAAATGTATTGTCATTAATGACTCCCCCTCTCCTTCCAAACCCGTAGGACTTTCGTTCATCTTCAGAACACATTAAGATCTTTTTAATGAAATCTGAGAGCTTTCTGTCCCTCCATTGACAGTCTACGCAATTAACTGAAAATTTGATGCTTCAAAAAGTTCATAAAGAGATTGTAAAACTAATCCATATGAATTTAGCCATTTATAGTCAACATTTTCTGAAGAGACACGATGGCTTAATATGGTAAACAGATTTTATTCACATATAAATATTCATCAGCAAACATAAACAGAAGCTCAACCGAACCTTGCTGAAGTTCAAACGTGCTGCGTAACACGACGAACATACTTGAGCTTGTTTACCACAACTGTTATAAGTTGATAAATGTTTATGTGAATAAAAGCCTAAATTTAATCTGTTCATATATAACGTGATCGAGTCTCTTCAGAAAATTTGGACTAGACTGCTTAATAGATTACTTTTACAATCCTTTTATGATCTTTTTTAAGCTCGAAGTTTCCATTAATTGCGTAGGCTAGCTGTCAGTGGAGGGACAGAAAGCTCAGATTTCATTAAAAAGATCTTAGTTTGTGTTCTGAAGATGAACGAATGTCTTACTGGTTTTGGAATGAGGGTGAATATTTAATGACAGAATTTTCATTTTTGTGTGAACTATATCCCTTTAATCCAATAGAGAGCCACCACTGTTTAATGGCAGTGTGCCTGCGGGACGTTTATAGAGTTCATCCAGGCACGCTATGTGTGTGGGGAAGTGTGTAATGTAAATAGAACCTTGCCGAAAGGACAAGTCACTGAATGAGTGTGTTTGCGTGCGTTAGGATATGACTGAGAGTATGCGTGCGATCCCTTGTGCGTGCTGTGGCGTGAGAGTAGGAAGAAATGGGTGGGGTCTAGGATAAAAATAAAAATAAAAAAAAAATGAAAAGGCACTCAAGCTGTTTTATTGATTTGTAAATACGTCGTAGAGGTATTGAATATGCTCCTATTAATAAGCTGTTTACCTTGCGCTGATGTATCTGTATTTTACAACCTCTCGCACTGTTTACCTGTTTGTGGATGCCATTTTTCAATGTTTGTAAGATTTTGTTTTTTATTGAAGGCTGAAAACCTTTTATTGAAAACCTCAGAAAGCCTATAACCAGCTTTTTGTAACAGATCAAGCAAACAATATAATAAAATGTTGTGAACTCATCTTCTGAACAGTGCTTATAGCTTGATTATGCTATTTCAGAAAAACCAAGGGGAAAAAATCCTAAAATGTAACAAAACAATGTTACCAAACCATGTTGCATACGGTTGCATATGTTAGCATGTAGGCCACATAATTTTCCGCTTAAAGGGACAGTTCACCGTAAAATACGAATTAGTCATCATTTACTTACCCTGGTGTTGTTCTAATGCCATATGCCCTTCTTTCTTTTTGCGTGTTTTTGTTACTCACAACAAGTCTCTTGAGTCACACACATAAGACCAACGGATAAGGATAACGACTTTAATTACATTAAATTTCGTGTTGTTTTTCACCAAACCCTCTCGTAAACCCCCAGAACACGTGAGATAGACGACATGTGTGTCGTATGGGATCATTCTGCGATACTTTTGCGTCTTTTTCTAATTTAGTCATTTTTAATTTAACCAACTCATTAATTGTAATTCTTGCCCTAAAAATAACAAAGAAAAGCTTTCATGTTTAAAGGACACGTTTAGCTTATAGAAATATGACCCATTCAGATTTATTATTGTGCATGTCCATGGTTGTGTCTGAAATTAGCATGGAGCTGATGTAAGCCACAGACCATAAGCTTAAATAATTAATATCATAAAATGTGTGCCATATGTGTCTATTTGTAAGCTATATCCGCGTGCATTAATTATTTTTCACATAGCCTACCATGTTGTTTACTCGATCTGTTATATATAGCCTAGCAGGGCATGTTTTCCTTTGTGCAATAAATAGGCTTGCTGATGTTTGTTATTTGTTTCCACTACAACTTTTCAGCCTCGCGCTCAGCCCCGAGGGATTTGTGCCTCCCAGGGAACCTAGTAAACACCAAATGGTCTTTTCGTGCTGTCTGCACGCACACGCGCGTTAACCCAATCTCGCAAATCAATTAAAGCTGATTGCCAGTGTGTCGCTTCCCATATCAGGCAATAGCGTGACTGCTGTTCACTTCTCGTCCCAGTTCCGTGAGATAGGGCTATAAAGTAGAAGACACCTGACATGCAAGCAGCCTGTGACAGGAAATAAACCCTGGTTTCAAAGAAATTGAGGAGTGGGATGAGCGTGACGTAGCCCCTAATATGATTCTACATTAATACCACCAGACTAAGAATAGGCAACAGTCGTACATTTTTGAAGGAGCAAGCTGTCCTCGTGCGTGCCTGTGTGTTTAAGGATGGAGGAAGGGAGATTTAAAGGCGCCCTTGTGAATCGATTTGCATGAGAATCGCAGAAGCGAGCCGGCTCTTCTCACGGCAGCGCGTTGTGTTACACATTTGAGCGGCGGATGTCGTGACAAACCCCCGCCATATCAGTTCAAATAACCGCTGAGACAGACTGAAGTCACTGAACAACACAGTCACGCATCAAGCACAGGGGGCGTGGCCTCAACAACTGCGTCACAACTGACACAAATACAGGCTGTTCTTCACCACAAGGAAAACAACGGGTAAAATGTGGGCTGCATTAGGTGTTAATTAGTGCATTTACAGAAAACATATTATTTATAATTATTTTAATTAGTTTTAATTATTTGGAATTTGTTATGTTAGAAATGATTCAGAATCTTACAAAAAAAAATTCATTATGTTGACATATACATACACACATACATACGGGCTATATACAGAACAGGTTTGGAAACATTACTATGTTTAATGTTTTTGAAAGAAGTATCTTCTGCTCATCAAGCCTACATTTATTTGATCAGAAAAAACAGGAATATTGTAAAAAATATTATTACAATTTAAATTATGGTTTTCTATTGTAATATACTTTAAAATATTATTTATATATGTGATACAAAGCTGAATTTTCAGCATCATTACTCCAGTACTCCTGAGTCAGTGATCCAATTAATTCTAATATGCTGATTTATTATCAATGTTGGAAACAGTTGTGCTGCTTAATATTTTTCATAACCTGTAATACTTTTTTTAAGGATTCACTGATGAATAAAAAGTTAAAAAGAAAAGGATTTAGAAATATTTTCTAACAATATAAATCTTTACTAGCACTTTTTTTGTGTGTCAATTTAACATATTTAAAAAAAAGAGAGAAAAAAACTACTGACGGCACGGTAGTTTATATATTACAACAACAAAAAAACTATTTTTAATAAATGCTGGTCTTTTTTAACTTTTTATTCATCAAAGAATCCTGAATTTTTTAGTTTTTAGTTTTTTTTCAACATTGATAATAAATCATCATATTAGAATGATTTCTGAAGGATCATGTGACACTGAAGACTGGAGTAATGATGCTGAAAATTCAGCTTTGATCACAGAAATATATTATATTTTTAAGTATATTCAAATAGAAAACCATTATTTTAAATTGTAATAATATTTCACAATATTACTGTATTTGTCTGTATTTTTGATCAAATAAATGCAGCCTTGATGAGCATGAGAGACTTCTTTAAAACATGGTTAAAATGTTTCCATATTATATTGTTATATTGTATTGAATGAATTCCGGAAGTTCTTGCTTTTTAATCACAGGGAGGAATCAGTGTCGAATTGCACGCAGGTCATGACACCAAAAACACACTGACCCTGAAGACAATACACATCCGAGCTGTTGTTCATGCTGAGCAACGTAATTAAAAAAGTTTAAACAACAGGTCTGGACTCAACACGGTGACCCTAGATAAACTTTAAAGCATGAAAAGTCAAATAGTGGATTCAAATTTTATTGTTAATCATCGACAGAGTGTGTCTGGAGTAGATAAACCACGGAAAGATCTAAGCGGTTTTCCTGAATATCTAACCATAGAAATAATCTGCCCCTCCATAACCATTATTCATCTCAAATGACATGTAACAGGCAGCTTTAATGGACTGTTTACACTTGATATTGTTAACCCATCACCATAGTTTAGATATTTTAAAATTTCCCTTTACAGTTGCAAACCCTGTGCTAAAGTTCTTATTTGCATATCAATATATAAAGGTCAGTAACGTTGACTGGATGCACAGAGCCTGTTGCAAGCACTAGTTTATGATTAGTTGTCTTTTGTTTACTATATCATTCCAGCATTGTTTCACACTGACACTACATTTAGTATTAGCACGGCAAAAGCAAAATTGGTGCTTGGGTTTTCATAACATTTCATGGTTAAAAAATGTGCTAACCCCTTTTTTAAAATTACAGATGTTAAACGTTGCTTGACCCAGGATTAAAGTGCCACAGCATGTTTTAAAAAGACAGTAGGCTAATTTTAGTAGGTAGTTATTTCATTTTCTGGTTGCTAAAAAAAAAGAAAGAAGTCAGCCTGTCCAATTATCCCTTCACATAATCATCTAAAGAAGATAATCAATCCACAACATGACCCTGCAACATTTTCCCATTCATAAGCATTCATCGTGTTTTTGAAATCTCTCTCTCTCTCTATCAACTGCGACTGTTTTAGTGGGCCGTTCTCCAGCCAGTCCTCCCAAATGCGATCTCTATCAGCGCCTCTCCGTGAGGTTATCTTCCCGGACCACCCCTGATGAAGGCGGGACGAGGGGAAAACAGTCTCTCGGCCCTGAAAGAAAGAGATTCCTCTGTGAGAAGGCAAACACTCTGAGCGACAATAGCTCCTTCTTTGCGATGCTATTGTGTGGCTGTTTACTACTGAGCTCTGGGAAAGACTGTTGTGGAAAGAGTCTAATCAAGCGTTTAAATGGGAGAAAGGGGGAATTAAAGGGATTGATTGAAGCTGACAGTAAGGAAGTGGTAGTGTGCGTCTCTCTGATTAGAAGTTAAATGTGACATAAATGTGTGCGATGATGCGTAATGAGAAGGCAGGTTTCAGTTTGCGCCTCAGTATTAAATATAACTGATCGTATCAGGACACAAAGACTTTTCATGATTGTTTCTGTGGAACAGGTTTATCTTTGTGAACGTTAAGGAGTGCATTTGCATTCGCGAAACAGTTCAGTTTAATATTTCACAAGGTTCTTTGCATGTAATTTGACATTAATCAAGCCAGTTTTATTTTAGACATGGTTTCAGTATCATTACAATGCATGACTTCTCATACACTCCATGACTTCTCATACACTCCAGTCAAGCCGGCATTACATATGAAACTTTTTTCTCAGAGGAGAAATGAAGCTTCCATGTGACATTGCATGTGACCCGTGATGTGGTTAAGTTGTTTTTGTTGATTATGATTAGTTGTCTGTTGTGCATGGTTGAATTTAAACTCCAGTTTCTAATTAGGAACTGGTTTCAAGCCCACACTTACTAAATCAACATCTCCTGCCAAATGGAAATGACAAATATGACACTGAACGTCATTTTTTTCTATTTGCATTGCACATTTATTTCACCCCATAAACTTTTGAGAGAGTTTCAGTGTCAGAAAGTTCTGAAATAAAGCCATTGTTTAAGACTTAACCCAGTGTCCGTAATTAAAGCACTGCTGGAAACACTGCTTGCGATTCCAGCCAATAGCAGTAAAACGCCAGCTCACCATAGGGACATGAACGTGAGGGGAATTTTAAGTTCTCAGCCTTTTTTCTCTCCAAGGCGGATCATGAGAGGCTTCTTCTGCTTGAGTTGAACAACGCACACACACATACATAGAATTCCGGTGACGCAGGTAGTGTGAGACTATGTGCTCTCGCTGTTGCCGTGACAACCTGCCCGGGCTTGTTCTGTTCAGCAGAAAGAGCAGCTCATGATGTTGGATCAGGTGAGCGGAGGGAACCGATGTTCGTACTTTGACACCTGGTCCCACTGCCGGGTCGCCTCGCACGCGTGGTGCTTTAAGCAAATGTTAGACACAAATGCGTGTTTTCTTTTCCCTTTGTATTTTTTTTACTCCTCTGAGAGGAAAACCTCAGCCATATTTTGGAAATATGATTATAGGATTTGAGGTCGTAACTTGGAGACAATTCTTCTGTGTCCAGGTCTCCGTGTTCGAAGCTTGATTGGATTAACGATATGCTCCTTTTTATAAAGTTTCCGAATGTTTTCCAGCATCTGCTGTGGTCCAAACCAATTCATGCATTTTCCTCTTGGTGGAGGGTTTATATAAGGTGCCGTGTGCCTGCAATGAAAGCTGACTGCCACTGACTGAGACTCAGGAATGTTTTATGGCGTTAGAGACTGGATTGAGATCCCTCGGGTTAGGGGAAGTTACAGTTGTAAGCAACACCCAGGCAGGCCGACACTTGACGCAGCGTCATGTCTTCTGTTCAACTCAGGCCTGGAATCCGGCTGGGCTTTTAACGTTAGCTTAGCATTCAGGCTTTCATAGGAACATGCATTTAGGGGACAATAGCTACGTTTACATAGGTAGTTTCAATCGGAATGAATCCATTCTGATTTATGAATCCGAACGTAGTGTTTACATGACCGCTAAATAAAGTGATCAGGTTGATGTGCGGATTTATAAGTCAAAAGCTTCAAATCAGAATAGATTTTTGATGAAAACGAACCCATGTTTAATTTCTCTGTTAGTGCAGTTCATCTGAATAAGTGTGAACGCTGCCATTCGAACCCTAGTGCCACCAAACAAGAGGACAGAGACACTGAAAAGATGGGTCTCGGTCCGCTCCCAAACTAACTCTGGTAGGGTTTCAATGAAATATGAACGCAACATGGACAAAAGACAGGTAAACGAACCAAAACCAGGACATGATGTCACTAGATTCGACACTAAAAGGACAGAAAGGGTCCAAAAGTTCGAACACACTTGAGAGGATTTAAGTGTCTCATGATTGCCCTCTCTGAAGATTTTTACTTTAAATACTTCAAATGAGTTGTAATTATTATGTAAGTTTTGCCTGTGTGAAATTATTTACAAAACGTAATGGATGACTTGGAACAAATAGGAAAGGGAAATGCCGCCAACATGTTCAGCATCTGTGAAATTCAAGACTGTTCGAAAAGCATCCCTGATAGCTTCCACATATGTGTGCAAAGCCGTTAAAGTTTGCTTGAAGTTGCTATCACTATTACTAAAATGTGGACAATAGCATTCATTAAGGCATGAGCAGCTGTGTCCAAATATTTGACTCTCTGTGAGTGTGTGGGAAATGTACGGCTCTAAAGAGTTTATATTTACACAGATGTGCATTTCCAAATTATTTATTTTGTGTGTGTTTAATGTGTCAGTAAACGTGTTTTCATGTGGCAGTTTAATTCACACATGCTAATCAGGGACATCCTGCAAAGCGTAAACATTTTTTTTTTTTCCAAATGCAATGAATCACATTGGTGGCATGTTGATCAGCCCTGATTCTTGTGATAACCAGTAACTGTGATGCAAAAGTCGACTCTACCCTGCAATTTTATCTGCAGAGATCATTTCCTTTTACGAGAGATGCTCCGAAATGCAGTTCCGCCCTGATCCTTTCCTCTCAGTGTCCATCCTTTTTTCTTTCTCCTGGTCTATCTCTCTCTCTCTGTTCCAGCATGGTCATGGGCGGGAGGGATGAGTGTTATGCACACACTGGTGGGGCGTATGCATTCCTGTAGGGCTCAGCATCCTGTTCCTTTCGTCTCCACCTCCAGCACCAGTCTCAAGCTGTGCGGCACGTACGCTGCCCCTGGCTTTACACCTCCCTCCTCTTTCATACCCTTCCTCTGGGCATCCAGCATATTCCAGAACCTCCCATTGCTCCAGTCAGGCAAATGTTACCAGGGGGCTTGTCACAACCAACAACCCTGCCCAACCATGAACCAAGTGCTCATGACGATGCACAGGCAGGGCTGCCTTCCTGGAGGTAGAGTTTTATGATATTTTTTTCCCTTTGTCGTTGCATTTGGCCTGCTTAGAGCTTCAGACATAAGGGAGCAAATAACATGACAGGACAGTCCCCAGCGCGTTTACAAGACGTCTAATATCCGTCCAAACACAGCCTAGACGTCTAGGCTAAAACAAGGCAAAATTTGGGCTGTCATATACAGACCATAGCCCAAGAATAGACTAGCCATCAATTAGATAACAAAGAAATGAAATGAGTGTAGAAATGAAACCAAACACCTTGTAATCACTGTTGACTTTTCTTACATGATGGAATATCATACATCTCGCAAGTTATTTTGGCAAAAACGACATGTAACCACATTCAAGGTTATTTTGGCTTGAAGTGGGTTACTCATAGACGGACTATATCGGATCTAGTTAATCTCTAGACGGTGAAATGACGGCTTGCTGGGTAGAGGCCAAGTAGAAGACCCTCAGAATGAAACTATGTGATCATAAAAGCGTTTAGTTTCACTCCCGAGATGTATGCGTGTTCAAATCCATCAGGCATTAAACAGGCTGAGATCTCTTTAGCCTCCTCACGTTTGCTCCACCTGTATACACTATCAATGAGCCTCACTTATCCACCTCTTTCCTGTTCTCCATTCTCCCCCCTGTCCTCGACTTGCCTGGCCTCCCACCCTAATCCTCCAGATGGAGATTTTATGAGAGTACAGAACCAACCGAAAGCACAGACTCCACAATCTGCCAATAGAAGTCGAAACAGTACTAAATAATCATCATGAATGTAATAATGTTTCAGGACAGCTAACTTACCGAGTGAGCAATTCATTCACATGTCTTCCACAACAGCCAAGATTCACTGAGGCGTGTGTAAGTGAGCTATCAGCATAAAGCAGAGCTCTGGACTTAGTGGTACTTGATAACCTGTTGGCCTCTGGATAGAGCCGCTATATATTCGTCAGTCCAATTTAGACTCCTATCAAGTTTCTGCCCTGCAAATGAGTCCATTTCTTGATAGCACTGGTTCTAAACTCCCTGCTCCCCGTATCTACTTCATGACCTACTCTAAAATCCAATAAAAGAAGCCCTAAAGAAAAGTGAATGAATGACTTGATTGCTCCGTCAAACTGCCAAGCCCTTCAGAATGCTCTTTCCCCACAAGACGAAAAAAAGATAAAACAGGAGAAAAAGGGAGCTAGATAAACGAGATGAACTGGAAGCGTGCAAAGAAGAAATCCAGGAGGAAAATCCTAAGCTTGACCATGCATGGAAAACTGGCTGTTATTAAAGCCTCCTTCTTCAGGGCAGAAAGCAGAGGTCATGCAGAGCAGGGCTGGTTTTAAGGTCACGCTAAGTTCAGGGCACAATCTCCTTCCCATATTTGGGCCGTCCCTGTTGCTCTTAAGGGCTTATGGCAGAAATTTGAAATGATAAAAAAAAAAAGTGAGCTGGAATGTTCATTGGTTGCAGCTGGGCGTCATTGGAGCAATATGGAACTGGGTTGAGCAGGAAATACGGGGATTCGAGCATCATAGAGCTCTCTGTGAGCTCTCTCTGGTTCCCCCGAGCCTAACCCTCCTCTAAGAAGCAAACAAGAAGTCAAATATTTGAAATCAGCATTAGAAGTCAAACATCTGAAATCACGCACATTCTTTGCCTGTCTCTTCCAGACACACCTTAAACAAATATGTCTCTCTCCGATGCGAGATTTAGCAATCTGGTAAGGAGGAAGCGACGTAGAGAGAGCGACTGCTTCTTGTCATCCACTGGTAAGTTAGTCAAAAGCTGTGCCCAAGGGCTCGCGTCTTTGATTGCAGCTCTCACCTTTAGAAACACAGGCTTTAGGGGGGAAAGGTCAGGGGGAAGCTGGGAGAAAGGGAACGGTTAGTGGGGAGAGAGGAAGGGTAACAGACCTGACTGCCGATTCCTGTTTACAGGGTCACATCACAGCAGGTTGTAATCAGTGCCTTCCCTTGAGGGGAGACCAGTCTTTCCTTCTCTCTGCTGACAGTCCTTTCCCCCCACAATCCACTTCAGTTGTTCCAGCCCCCAGGGCACAAAACGATAGGAGCCAGTGATAATTCCACAATGGAAAGACAAACAGCACCTGGCTTTTGTACGGGTTCCAGGGCTGTTTGTCGAGCAAACTGATGATGCACTGTGACTCAGTTCAATCAAAATGACTCATCGTGACACAAGTGCGAAGATGTGTATAGTTCGGAGTGAGAAACGAAAAGAAGGGTTGGAGTAGGGGTTGGGTAGCGTGTGATCTTGCCGGCTCCCTTTCTCTTTCTAGTACCCTGGGATTCATTAAGCATGGAGCTTAGGAACCCAGAGTCCTCTGGAGAGAAAGGGCAAGAGAGAGAACGGAGCATAAGAGAGAGAGAGAACAAGCTTAAAGAATAATCAAATCTAATTCCTGTGTTGGTTGATAAGAGTGAACCATTCTGTAACAGTTAAATCCCTGCCGTGAAATGTTTAGTAGCGTCCGACTTAATTCCCTTTCACTTCTCTGATGAAAAGACCAGCTTTGTCTAGCACTGACTTTTTCCTCTGAATGCCTTCAATATTGTGTTTTCAACTCGACTAGATGAACAAAGGATCAGTCTCTGTTTTCTTTTTCACGTTGGCTCCGCCCATCCAGCGATGTCATGTGAATTGTTAGATAACCACCGGTTGTGATTAGAAAGGTCAGAGGCAAATTTGGTCAGTTGTTGTCAACTGTTAAAAACCTGAACGTCGGCATATGAACAAACAACCAAAACTTCACATCAGGTACATTCTCTTTAAATTGTTTTTATTTACTTGTTACATTGACTAACATAAATAAACAATTTATTTATGAACAAAAGGCACACAGTTCAAATATAAACAAGGAGAACATATTTACAACTTCGAACAAATAGCAAGTATGGAACGTGAATGGCAGCAATGGGAAAACGGTGAGTCTTTTGGGAAAAAAGAATGAGAATGTGAAGCTGCAACAACAGCTTATGAGTCCGAACAACGAGTCCGAATGGCAAGCAATCGACGGGCCTCTTACTAAAGCGTGTCCCGATCCATGGTCAGCCAAAAAAGCCACTCGTCCACACACACTAAAATGTCCAACACAGAGGAGGGACACCACACACACTTACACACAATCCCCATTTGTATTCACAGGGGTATGAGAAGATGGGCACTGAAAGGTCGCACAGAAACCCTCACACAGGATTGAGGGTGGGAATCATATCCAAATGCATCCCATATGATCCATGATTTCCATTCAGAGTGCCGGCGCACAACCACCTCCGTCTCCTTTCGAACTGGCCGAACGTGCGCACAAGTCTCAAGTCTCGTGTGCGGGGATCCAGACGTGCAGCGCTCTTCAAATAGCCACTGTATTGCTCACCTCTTCATACTGAATGATGAAGTATGGATAACTCTGATCATCATTGAAGATGACAAAGATCTGTGGGTCCATCCAGTTGTCCACGCAGGAGTCGAATAGGTCGCTGGAGGCGTCTCTTGGATTCAGAGGGGGTGGTCGGCGCATGGAAGGGTTGCCCACTGTGAACTTGCCGGTCAACACTTTGCCCAGGAACATGTAGTGCACACCGCGGGGCGAGCGCTTGGAGAAGTTGTGGGAATAGACAGCCTTGCGCGCAAAGTAGCTGCCTTGGCCGAACATGGTGGCGTGCTTTCCGCACACGCGTGGGTCAAAGTTGTGCTTACAGATGCCGTCCACCACATCTTGGGACGTGCCGTGGAACAAGTGACGTTCGTTCAGCATGCGGTCCATCTCAGACATGCGACGTGACATGTACTCCTTCTTCCTATGAAGAGAATGAGAAACAGACATTTCAATTAAACATCGATAGAAAAAAGGCAAGGAAAGACGGAACAGACAAAGATTGTGTAAGAAAACCTGGATTCAAACCAGTTGGCCTGTAACTTTGTTAAGAACTGCAACATAATACATGGTTTTCATTCAATTGTGAGAACTATAATTTGATGCAAGCAAGTAGATGAATGATGTAAATTAAAAACATGCAAACCATCAACTAAAGAAAGCGTTTGTTTGTTACAACCTCCTAAAGAATCAAAATGTAGCATCATAAGTTAATCTAGGACACCTAGAAAAAAGTTGCCAGCATTTTTGATAATTTTCAACAAAAGTTTCACGGCCCCCAGAATATTTTGTTGTATGAATATTTGAACATGCAATATATCAAAGGAAAGAGGAGATTTCCTAACCCTAACCCTAACCCTAACTCTACTTTTAAACAAAAAAAATTTTTATTCTAGCCTCATACATTCCTTTTTTCTCAACACTTGAATGCGAGTAAGTTTCATAAAAAGCAACATTTTGAGCAAAAAGCTGAGAAAATCACATTTTTGTCAAAGACTACGTCTGTATGGGATTCAGGACGATGATCAAAACACAGATGGAGTCGATCGAGTCCATAAAGCTTCACAGTCCTGCAGCTCGTCCTGGCTCGACATTTCATTCAGTAACATTCGGCAGATTTGATTTATACGCTGTTTAATGTTGATGATTGCGCTATTTTACATGTGCATCTGATTACATATGCCTTCACTTGTTTCTGCTTCTTCTACTGTGTTTTGATCAGGAGATTCTCTACTCTTTCAGAAGACGTGTAACAGCGCCCCCTACAGTATAACAGTGAAAACACGGAAAGACAGAAAATCCCGTCAATGGCGGGGAAAGAGTTAAGTTGAGACTGATAAGCCGACAGTCCAGTCAATAAAACACTAAAACTAAAATCAATCATTGCTGCAAGTGAATTTAGGCATCACATTATAATGCATAATATTTAGAAATTGACTAAAGATTGCTGTTAATTACGCAAGGGAGAACATATCCTATTCCTTTCCCTAAACAACTTCATGGCTAGGTTGCTAAAAAAGTATTTTTTTTGAACGCTGATGTCAACAGTTACAGTATGAAACCTATATATTTTTTAAGTTTCTGTTATGCTAGAGAGCACGGCAGCTGTCCTCGCACAAAAACAAGAAAACAAGCTGAACTTTTGAGTTCTCAGCCTGTCATCTGGTCAAATGGAAACAGAGAAGTGAGAGGGTACAGAAAGGGTGAGTGAACAGATGAGCGCCAGGGACCCGAGTGAACCCAGTCAGCATTAGCCCGAGTCTGTGCCTCTATTGTTGTGTGCCGAGGGGAAGCGAGGTCAGCCTGGCTGAGAGAGATTCTCTGATCACTGACTGACCTCGTGTGACCCCACGGACACCGACTGACACGCTCGCGGGGAGCAGCGACTCCGCATGCGTCAGTGAAGACATCACTCGTGTTGTTTCAGCTTCTCCTTTCATCTCCTTTACACCGAGCCATCAGTCTGATTCGTCCTTTCTATTCCTGATGCAAACAAATCCGCTTTCATGCTGCTTACCCAGTGACATTCTCTCGCTGGCCAACACCCTGGAAACACTCCGACTATTGTACAAAAGATCTTCACCTGCACGGGCATATGAACGAACACACCAACCTTTATTCCTTCAGCTCTCTTTCCCAGGCTACTACAATAGGTGCTCGCCAGGAACAACTAATTGCTGGACTTTGAGAGGTTCATTGCATTGAATCTTTGAATGATATTCAAGAGTTTTGTTTGAGACACGTAGGAGCACGTAAATAAGATAACCACACCTGTATATTCAGCTCCCAGCGATATATAGGATTTCAGATTCACTCATCACAGAAAAGACAAGAAAAACGTTCAGCATATTCTTTAGGGTTTAAATGTTTTACAGAATTTCATTATGTTACTATTTTATTATACTAGTGCATATGTATATATACATAAGTATATTTATATGTGTCCCCTTTTACCTTTCTTTTTTCTTATGTTCACTTAGTATACTTTTGTTGTGTTAAAGGATTAGTTCACCTCAAAATGAAAATTTCCTGATAATTTACTCACCCCAATGCCATCCAAGATGTCCATGTCTTTCTTTCTTCAGTGGAAAAGAAGAAGTTGAATAGCAACCAGAATGTTGAAGTTCAACATTCGACCTTGGAAAGGTCACGCGTCACGTCATCTTTCTAAGTTATTTGTCTGTGTACTCCGGTTCATAAAGGTAGGCAAGGGCGAAAATTTCCATCTCATTTCCTCTTCCAACTTCAGAATCGTCCGACATCTTTGTTTTAATTTATTATTATTATTTTCTTCTTTTTTTTTTTCGTGACCTTTCCAACGTGATGACGTAATACAGTACAGGTCAAAAGTTTGGAAACATTACTATTTTTTATGTTTTTGAAAGAAGTTTCTTCTGCTCATCAAGCCTGCATTTATTTGATCAAAAATACAGAAAAAAAATGTAATATTGTGATATATTATTACAATTTAAAATAATTGGTTTTCAATTTATTATACTTTAAATGATCATTTATTTCTGTGATGCAAAGCTGAATTTTCAGGATCATTACTCCAGTCTATCACATGATCCTTCAGAAATCATTCTAATATGATGATTCATTATCAAAGTTCTGATAATGTTCTGCTGCTTAATATTTTTTCATAACATGTGATACTTTTTTAGGATACTTTGATAAATAAAAAGTAAAAAAATAAAAAAAGAAGCAAATGTTTTAAAAATAGAAATCTTTTGTAACAACAATATACACTATTGGTCAGTAATTTGGGGTCAGTAATTTTTTTTCTTTCTTTTTTTGAAATAAATCAATACTTTTATTCAGCAAGGATGTGTTAAATTGATCAAAAGTGATAGTAAAGAAGATTTATATTATTAGAAAATATTTTTTTATTTTGAATAAATGCAGTTCTTTTTAACCTTTTATTCATCAGATATATTACTGTTTCCAACACTCATAATAAATCAGAATATTAGAATGATTTCTGAAGGATCATGTGATAGACTGGAGTAATGATGCTGAAAATTCAGCTTTGCATCACAGGAATAAATTATTTTTTAAAGTATATTCAAATAGAAAACTATTATTTTAAGTTGTAATAATATTTCACAATATTACTGTTTTTTTTTCTGTATTTTTGATCAAATAAACGCAGCCTTGATAAGCATTAGAGACTTCTTTCAAAAATATATAAAAAAGTAATGTTTCCAAACTTTTGATCTGTACTGTATGTGGCGCGTCGCAGACCAGCACAAGACGTACAATTGTGGTTAAAAAGTATATACATTTTAATTTTAATTAAATTTTTTTCAGAAAATGACCGATCGTTTCGCCAGATAAGACCCCATTCCTCAGCTGGGATCCTGCAGAGCCCTTTGAAGCACTTCAGAGCCCTTTGAAATGGCATTGTTTTGAACTTCAACATTCTGGTTGCCATTCAACTCCATTGTGTAGAGAAAAATCCTGAAATGTTTTCCTCAAAAAACTTAATTTCTTTTCCACCGAGAAAAGAAAGACATGGACATCTTGGATGGCATTGGAGTGAGTAAATTATCAGGAAATTTTCATTTTGAGGTGAACTAATCCTTTAACTCGTATTCAAATTTAAAAAAAGGAGGCGTTATATTTAAGGGTTTTTGGCAAGTTTGAAAACATTTATGCTAGACTTCCAAGATTTAATATACCTAATCTGTCACTCCATTATCATATTTATGTCCAATGTGCATTCAAAGACAGCAATCACTCCAGCGATGCGTTACTAGACACGCTGAAATATGCAAGGATTAATCTAATCGGTCGCGTGATTCAGACGAGTCAGCGGTTACTCTCTCTTCCTGACTCAGCCCTTATTTGTGACCTATCATCCGCAGCCGAAAGGGATGAAACCGTACTTCCATGTCACTATCTTATTAAAGTACACCAAGGGTTCACCACTCTCACTCTCTTCCTCTCTACATGTTCACACACACTGAGAAGTTCACCTCATGGATTTACCACAAAAACACAGCTGTTTCCGACCCACAAAAACCTAGTAAGAACCGTTAGCGCGGTTGACACCTAGCATTGTGAATGTCAACGTCAAAGCCTCAAAGACGTTACAGACGTTTCTGAAACACAGATCTGCCAAGATAACCTTTTATTGTCTGTCTTCAACCAGTCTGTAATCTCAGTGTTTACTAAACACTGCTTTTGGCCACGCACACACAGTCTAAACAACTTTGCACAAAGGATTATGTGAAACACACCTTTTGTACTTCTCCCACAGGAAGGGGTTTTGGACACGGAGAATCTTCAGGATGCGGAACTTGGTCTCGGACACGGTCTTGTGGAAGAGGCTGTAAACGGTCCGGTAGCTGCGGTCATCCCGGGACACGGGCACCTGCAGGTAGTCCTGACTGGTGTTCATGGGCAACCAAGTCTCAGGGTACACTTTGGAGGGAGTGCTTGACGTCGGAGAGAGAGGCTGGTTTCCGGAACTTTCCAGGGAGGAGAGAAATGTTGAGGAAAGGCCACCGAGAGTCCTAATGAAGAGAGGAAAACATGGGGTCATTAAGAGATTAAGGGACAGATTTACTAAACAGGGCAAGTTAGCGTGAGAGAGCAATTCCAAAAAAGTGGAAAGACACGTGATCTACTGATGACACGCGAATGAAAGCACACACATCGTTAAATAATGGCGCAAATACTAGTGAATTGACTAGCGCAAACCTTAGTAAATCACCTTGCATGATTCATTTAAGTATTCATCTGAAAGGAAAACTCCTACAAATGCACATGCAATAAGGTCCGACATAATTTCACTGCGTGTTTTTAGTAAATCCTGACAGTAGTTTTGTAATGTAACTTTAAATATGATAAACGGGTGTTTTGCCAGATGAGAAGTTTATCTATGTATCATCTTTTATCAATTTTCTTGCTTTTATTTTGTGATTATTTAAATTCCTTTCTGTGCAAAGCACTTTGAATTACCATAGTCCATGAAACGTGCTGTATAAATAAAAGCCTTGCCGAATGCTAAACGAGGGTTTGCGCTGGCGAAAGCAGTTAGCAAATCTGGCCCTAAATGATGCAACACGTAGAAATAAATGAATAGAAAGAAGACAGTTGAATTGTGAAACTAATGGCTACAGAAATTACTGTAAAAAGTGCAGCTTCTGCATTGTATCGGTACCTCACGAGAGATAAACTGGGAGAAAGGTCAATTTAAACCCGGAGTGTGTTTATGAGGTGGTGGTTAAATGGAGGTCAGGGCTCAGTCCTGTGACTCAATATGGCACTTGTTATCTAGCAGGTGAACGTTATCCCTAGAGTCAGTGTGACTACCTTATGAGTCATCCGTTAACTTTTATCTTGCGCTGCCTTCCTCTCTCGACTTGCTTCCTGGTGCAAGAACTGCAGGAATTCACCAACCATATATTGTTGAGAGGCATTGTGTACAAGCGAATGGAAAAGAAATGAGGGCAATCTTATTGAAGAGATAAGCAAATGCTTTTGGGAAAGGGTCTGTTTGTGTGTGTGTGTGAGCGAGAAGGAGATTTATGCTGCTTGCTGAGCGTTAACTCAGGCAGCGGTTCGGCCAGATTGTCAATCGCACTAATGAGTTGCACCCCTGCGCTCGGGACAGTGTGTTCCTGACGCTGCAGGACCCTTTAGATGGGTGACACCAGGAGCAGACTGATGGGAATGACATTCCCTCCTTCTCTCGCAAGTGTGAGAGCGTTAAGATGGATAGCATGTCTGATTTAAACATCAGTGGCAAACAAAAGTGAGTTTATTTTATTTTCATGAATCAGCATTTATTTAAATAAAAAATACAGTAAAAACAGTGAAATATTGTTAGACTTTCAATTGTTTTCTATATGAATATATGTTGTAAAATGTAATTTATTCCTGTGATCAAAGCTGAATTGTCAGCATCATTACTCCAGTCTTCAGTGTCACATGATCCTTCAGAAATCATTCTAATATGATGATTTGCTGCTTAAGAAACATTTATGATTATTATTAATGTTAATTATTACAATTTTAGTGCTACATTATTCTTTGATGAAAATAAAGGTTTCATTTATTTGAAACCAACATTTTTGTAACATTGTAAATGTCACTTTTGATCAATTTAATTGTCCAACATTTTTGTAGTATAAGTAGATAAATATTTTTATATTGGTGGATACAAATTTTTAAACATATACATATATATCGCTATTCATAGTTTTGTTTAACAATGTGGAAAATATGTATTTATCTTTAAACTACTTGGTTACAATGGGTTCGGTCCTTAAAATGAGTTTTTAGAGCAAATACATATCAGGATATATACTGAATATTGTCACAAATTCACTATAATAATATCTCGCTCAGCCCTGATTCTGATCCATTAATGCTCGTGGCGGAGGCTACGGTTGGACACACTGAATCTATTGAGAAAGAAAAAGTAAAACCGAGGGAAAAGATTCAAAACTGCTGTCCGCCTTCATTTAGCTTTAGGGGAACATACAGGGAAAAAAATATCCATAATTCTCTGACCCTTCACAGGCCTGAGTGACTTAGTAGATGTAAAAGATGAAAGACAGCACAGGAAAATGTCGCCAGAACAAAAATCCTGAGCTAGTCAGAAATTTGACTTTCATATGGTCACGTTAAACTCTCTCCCACAGAGCCTGACGGGTCAGAAACCCACTCAACCTTACATCTGCTGCGTTCGGTTTCTTTCTCAGTCCCTGTAAATAAGCACTCCAGTAGACAACAGATGATACCCTCCTCATGACTAGCCTAGGCTGCAGTCCATGTTCTAGCTTTAGGTAAGTATGAATATTATGTTTCTGGAGGCACATGCAGCTCTTCAAGCAATTAAAATGAGATACACTTTAAATCGGGAGTCGGATATGTGTTCTCGGTGAGCAGTGAACCACTTGCGAGTTATCTTGGGGGTTTTGGAGCGCATCCAGAGGACTTTTTGTGACGTTTTGAAAAACAAACAAATTTTTAACCAAAATCGAGGCCAAATTGGTTGTTATGGGACATTCAGTGTGAAATCAGGGGTGTCTAACAAGAGATTTTGCGGCTCTTAAAGGCAGATACTCACTGGAGGTAAGGCGTGAGCATGATGGAGGACCGGAACAGCGGGCGTTTTTTGATCTGCCGGCGGAAACCGAAAACAGCATTTTGCTGGAAGCCCTCGCGGATGTTCAGGATGTACTGATTCTGCAGTGTGATGAAACGGACCTCCTTCAGACCTCGACCGCTCGCCTCCTCGATCAACCGAACCACCGGCTGTGAGATGCAGAGAGAGGGAGGAAATGAGTTCCACAGAGAACAACAGCACACTTACATGCGCTCCGACTCCCACACGATTCATCCGGAGCACTGGTCAGAATGTATCCATCATAGGAGATTTTCACAGGAAATAAAAAGCTTTGTTACCAAAGGAACGCTTATGCAATGCTCTGATTTCAGGCACTTGTGAATAGAACAGGACGTCTTCTCTGGTGTGTGTGCAAGCCGGTTCGACTCGAGACACACACACACACACACACACACACACACACACACAGTCACACGTACACAAAACACACAAACTCATACACGCACACAAACACACACACACACACACACACACACAAACACACACACACAAACACACAAACACAAACACACACTCACACACAAACACAAACACACTCACACAAACTCACACACATACACACACACACAAAGCTCTGTCGAGAACAGTTTTAGGTTTTATTTCTACCCAAAATCAAGAATTAAACACTATCCTTCACAAGTAAGGGATCGATACGATTTTTAACAAAACATTTTTGAAAGAAGGGAAAGAAAGATGTTCTCCAAGCCTACATTTATTTGGGAAAAACGAATTCACTAAAAACAGTAATATTGTGAAATATCATTATAATTTAAAATAACTGTTTGCTATTTTAATATATTTTAAGATTCCTGTGATGCAAAGCTGAATTTGAAGAAGCCATTAATCCAGTCTTCAGAGTCACAGGAAATCAAGATTTGGTGCAAGAGAAACACTTCTTACTATCAATGCTGACAATCAACAGTTGCGCTGCTTTATCATTTTTATGGAAACCATGATACCTTGAAACCTTGGACCCCATTGACTTCTATAGTATGGAAAAATAATACTATGGAAGTCAATGGGGTCCATAAACTGTTTGGTTTCAGACATTTTTCAAAATATTTTACTTTATGTTCAGCAGAAGAAAGAAACTTGAGGGTGAGTAAATGATGACAGAATAAAACATTTTTGGGTGAACTATCCCTTTAGTGCATCCTTGCTGAATAAAAGTATTCATTTCTTTCAAAAATCTTACTGAGCCCAAATTTGTACATATCACTTAATTGTTTGCTTATTTAAAGCAAGGAAGAGAAAGAATGGATCAGATTGGCGTCTCACCTCTGAATATTCCCTCCAGCCGAAGTTATCTCTACAGTAGTACTTCCACACGGACAGGCAGTCGGGGGTGGGGCTTGTGGTTGGGGGCGTGGTTTCGGAGCTTGGGGGCGTGGTCAAACGCCGGACGAGGTCAAACTCCAGGTCACACACTCGCATGGCACTGAAGTCCAACGTAAACACTCGACCGCTGTGCGTGAAACAAAAGTAAACACATGTAAACACATACAAACCCTGAACACATCACAAAATAAAACCAGTTCCCAACAGCTAATAACAATCTGTTCTTGAGCCATGAACTTCCTAGCCCTTAGAAGAAAAACAACATCTTACACCTAATTTAATTTCCACAAAAGACCTTGGGCTTATTGGAAAACTCTCCCTTGGTCTTTGTGGTCTTCAAATACTGAAAAATAAGGGGTGAGATTGTCCTCCAGACAGATGGGGGAGGAACGGTGACCCCCCTGACCGACCCCTGCGTTTATACCCCGGCTTTTTAGGTCACCCGGCTCGCTAATTAATGCCCTCATCGATTACACTTACTCTTCAACACAAAGAGGATTTGAGGTCAAAGGTGAAATGTCTGGGCAAAAGTAGTTCCAATAATGCACAACCCACATGCAGACTCAATTCTGTGGAAGAATAAGAGGCCAAATCATCTAAACATTCGCAAACACACCCAAATTGCTTCTACTCAAAGCTAGTCACACACATCACATACCACACATTATTAACTCTTTCTATTTAAAAAAAAAAAAAAAACAGCCAGCATTTTTTATCATTTTCACAAAAGTTTCACGGCCCTCAGTAAAAACTGTCAAAAAAACTTTTATTCTAGCTTGAATATGGGTAAGTTTCATCAAAAAAAGCAACATTTCAAGCAAAAAACATAGAAAATCATGCTTTTGGATGGGATTCAGAACGATGATCAAAACACAGATCGAGTCCATCAACACACTCAAAGCTTCACAGTCCTGCAGCTCGTCCTGGCTCGACATTTCATTCAGTAACATTAGGAAGTTTTGATTTATATGCGGTTTAATGTTTGATAATCGTGTTATTTTACATGTCCGCAATGCTTCTATCGCTTGTTTCTGCTTCTTCTTCACATGTGTTTTGATCTGGAGATTCTCTACTCTTTAAGTAGATGTGTAACAGCGCCCCCTACAGTATAGCAGTGAAAACACGGAAAGCCAGAAATTTCCGTCAATGACGGGGAAAGAGGTCAAATATGAAACACCACAAATTATTATTATTTGCTATAACAACGAGGAGTGAGAGAAGAGATAAAACAAACCCTCTCTCTCAAAACACACCAATAAAGGTCAAAGACCCAGACAACTGCTGAGTGTACTAGACCGAAACTGCCCGACACACTTAATATCAACACAGCAGAGAAGTTTTTGGGAGCTAATCTCAGACGCACACCAGAAGGACACGGCGCTCTGGCAGGATGGGTGGACTGAGGCCTGAAAGAAACACTCGCAAGCGAACGTGGCGGACAGACGGGAGGTAGACTAAACACTGGAAGTCCAGAGCACATCATAGCAGGCCGAGCTGAGGGAAGATCTCAACAAACTCAACAATACATGTACATGAAATACAATTAAACAGCAAGAAGCCACTTGTGAGCATTAGCAAGCCTCCAAAACATGGCATTAGTAGACTAAACATGAGCACACTGAGCCAAAACAATCTCTGTCGCAATACATTGGAAAAAATGAAAGCACTATATAAAATGCTGTGATGATCTCAGTCCTTTTTATCGACTTTATTTTATTGGTCAGTTTAATTTTGGAGATATTTTGGATTCTGCCTTAACCAAATAATTAGAGCTGCACAATTCTGGATAAACTGAGAATAGAGATCACGATTCTGAACAGGCAACTAAACAAAATAACATGTCATTTACGAGAGGCTCTGACAAAATGCAGACTCCAGTCTATTTGAAATGTTTTATTAATCTGAATAAATGATTCAATGACTTGCTCATAAATACTCGTTTCATTACTGGATGAATCAGCGTTTTTTTGAACGAAACTCTTGATTGAATGATTCAATGGCAAATACATTTTTAACAGTCACTCGTCGCCACCTACTGGTGTAACGATGTAAGTGACACAATTGTTATTTGAAGCGTCAAGTAACTTTCAAAAGGCAATTTACTCGATTTAGTGTTTATATCCGAACTATGAACTTTTACCCCAGTACCTCTTTGATAACGTGAATATTTACAACACAGAAATAATGAGACCGTGTGTGGTTGAAAAGACTGTTTGTGAAGCTGTTTTTAAAAGAAAACTAAATGTAATAAAGCAATGAATAAAAATGACCTTTAAAAAAGGGCTTTAAACTAAACAATATTGTTGTTTTTTTCTTTTGATTTCTGAAATACGACCGGGACATTTCTCAGTGAGATCCATCTGAAAGAGCAAAGTGAGCTGCCAAAACTGTCATCCCAAGACAGATGGCTCAGAAAAGAAAGAATCATGCTCACACAATGTCCTGCTATCTTTGAAATCATGCCAACAGACACCAAATCTGATCTAAATGCATGACAAACAAAACCAGGCCCAGACTTCACATGCATGCATGTGTGCGAGAGAGAGAAAGAGGGAGGAAGATGCTTATCAATGCTGTTTTAACTGACCTACTGAACTGACTCAGCGAACAAAACCACACGTATGCATGAACCAGCCACTCACACACACACAAAATGTTGTCAAAATGATGTGTGAGAGGGTTTCCCGGCAGTCCATGCCAAAATTAAACCCATTGTGTAAACAAGTTAAATGGTTTACTTCATCCAGGAATTAAGAGTATGTCATCAATTGCTCAATCCAAACCCCTATGACAACTGGAAGTGAATAATGAGGATCAGTCGGAACTGACACAACACTATTGTATTTGCTTCGTAACACTAGATTAGCACACAAGTCACTTGTTTCAGGGGACTAGGTCATGGTGTTTTTGTCATTTTGGCCCTCGTTCACTTCATTATGTAAAAAGAAAAATCACAATTTCACAGTAAGCCATACAGGAACAACTTGAGTAAATGATGACACAATTTTCATTTTAGGAAACTACTCCTTTACGATCCAGGCCCTAAAATCTTCAGCATCAACAAGATCAGTCCTCACTCTCTTTTTCAGAGAAAAACACACATTGTGTCCTCTCAACTGGAACACCATGGGCTTCAATCATCCACACCCAGAATCGCTCTAAACCAGCGTGTTCGGGACAGCCTGTATTTCACAGACCGTTCCGGGCACACAAACACACATTCTGCCCTAGCAAGTGGTCTCTGGCTCAAAAACCAACGGAGAGGCCGGACGGTTCCCCGAACACAGCACTTCCATCAGAGCCAAGGCACCAGATAAAACCAGACTTTCACATTCGGAGGCATTAATGTCCTTCAGACCACACTAAATCTACACTTAACTCACACACCCAGTTGCTGGGGGACAAAATGTAGATTGTTTGTGTAATCTCACATCTGGAAAACATTCATTATCTTGTGGCGGGGGCAAACATGGGGAGACTGAAACTCAAGGCTCACAAACACGGTAATCGAAACACACAAAACCTGAACATCTAGACAAAGAATGTGAAACTATAAGCCTGAAAATGTTGAGATACGTCACCTAAAATGTCTTTGACACAAATGAGACAATCTATGATTTATAGGATGAGGATAAAGCTATAAAGTGGACTGCATCCCTCCCTAAAAATCCTACTTAAACTGGTTTAAACTGGTCTAGGTGGTTTGCCAGCCTGGCAAGTTGGTATTTATAATATGGTTTAGCTTGTCATCCAGTCTATCCAGCTAAAAAGTGGCAAAACCCCTCTAAAAACAAGCAAACAGACCAGCTGAGCCAGCGGAGACCAGTTCAGACTCGTTTTTTTCAGCAGTGATTATTTACATACTAGTAGTATATCATTTAAGCTTCATTTCAATTACAGATTTTAAAAGTGTTACACTTTATTTTGACTATATTGCAGCTACATTAACTCTCATTAGAGACTGTTAGGTTCGGGTTAGTAGAATAAGTTGACATAAACTTGTAAAAAGTCAGTAGAATGTACATAAAAATTAAGTTTTAGCAGATATTAAGCATACGATCTACTAATACTCTAATGACTGCTAGGTGACGTGCTAAAGTTACTCATAGTTAGTAGAATGTCTAAAGTGGACCGTCCAAATAAAGTGTAACTAGTTTTAGTTTTTAGTCAACAATAATAACAACACCGGCTCAGATTATTTGGTCCTAATATTTGATTTAATAATGTTGGCAGTTCTTCTAAGCACAAGTCTTACGCTCTTCTGAGACGAAAGTAAGATTATCGGGGTCTTTGTCACAAGAGAAGAACATGAGAAGCAGGAGATGATGTGTAGGAGTGACAACGGATTTACTTTTGTGATTATTCTCACCTACAAAATGATCTTGAATCCAAAAGAGCTGAGAATATGAAAAGAAATATCATGAAGTAAAACAACAACAACAATATTATCAGATCCACTGGTATTTAAGCACAAAATATCTGCTCTGACAACATCCCAGAAATAAAAATGCCGTCCCTTACACAACAATTGCTCAGTAATCCTTAGATGCAAAACTCAAAGTGGGGCTGATCTGGAGTTTCTCAACAGAAATGAGTTTCACAAGCTAAACATCCTTGTGCAGGAATCAGTGTGTTGCTCTCTGTTTCGCTCCAGGGCGTTGCTGACTCATGCTAAGTCATCTGTGCTCGATACACAAGCACAGACAGTGCCAACATCTCCTCTCCTCTTCTCTGGGCTCGGTGACCGAGAAGACGAACGCTGCACTCTCGTTCCACCTGTCCTTCTGCATCTAAAGCGGGCGCACACAAAAGACATTAACGAGAACGATGGCTATCGCGTCCCGGAGTGAAAGCGCATGAGAGAAAACTGGTTTGGGTAAATGAAGAGGCTCTTTATGACGGCAGAAAGAAGGTTTCTTTCTGTTCTTTCTCTCTCTTTGTCCAGAACTCTCTGCTAGTACAATGAGGTGCGATGAGGAAAGAACAGGGCATTCTGGGAATAAGGAGGTTACAGAAGTGACTCCACAGAGAGCTAAGACAACATGAAATAATAGAGCCTAGATGGTTACACAGTCTCTCAGAACAACCAGAGCTCTCTTTAGCAACTCCATTTGATGCACGATGTCATTTATAACGTCATTTCTCAGACCCGATTATCTGGGGATCTGGCGGTGGGAAGTAACTCGGCTTCCATTTCACTTCAACATGAACACATGCGCATTTGTGTAGTGTTACCTCTTTCATTTGGATGTGCATCAAGGTATGCGATACCTAGCACTCTGTGTTTCACCGCAGCACACACACACACACACATTCGCGCTGGCTTTCCTGACAGACTAGGTTTCACAGTAGCTCACCCACAAACACTTTTTCAGACCTGGCATGCCGAACCCAAGTCGGCCACCTGTGCACCGGGTAACCATGACCACCATTATTCATGACGGGCCGAGTAATAGCATGGCGATAACAATAGAAGTGCCCCCCCCACACACACACACACACACAAAGCGCGGTCAAAGGACGCTTCGATCCTCTCATTCTCTCTCCAGCACTAAAAATAACCTTCCAGTCATTAAATTAAGTGCAAGGACTGATTCCCTCTGCGCTAATCAGCACAACCTACTTACGATGAAACCACGGGATTTTCTAGTTTACATCGTAACTCTTAAAGTGACAGAATTGATAAACGTACTATAGATAGATGGGCAGGGAATAAGCAGGATGGAGAGACTGTAAGGAAAGGCAGTGAGGCCCTGTTTACAGCTGGTATAGCATTTGTTTTGGTCGCTCGGATCACAGGTGGACGACACTAAATACAGTAGTAAACGGTCTAAAACATTATGAGCTAGTCCACTTTCAACCACTTCCAGAGGTAGTCGAAAACACAGTGCTTTCATAGTGTAAACGCTCATGTGTTCGAACAGCCGCAAAAGACCCTAAGCGTAATCATTGTGGGAAGAGACTAGCCAGACGGGATTTAAACTTGATTTAAAAGTTTGGTTTGAAGATGAAAAACGTACCAAGCACAATGTTCTCTCACCATTCCTGATTTCTAACACACACTCAGTGGTCTTGCGACCATCAGAGCAGAAACTAATGCTCTCTGTGTGTTTTTCCGTCGTCTCCATTCGCATTCATATGTAAATTACATGAGCTTATTTCCTCCATTTGATCAAAAGATCTGAAAAATCTCATACATTTATCCGGCCTCCCCTCGAAGAAATCAGGACAGAAGTGGCTGAAAGTGGACAAAAGAAACGGATTAAAACACCAGGGCCCAGATTTACCAACAGCTCGCTCCAGCACAAACCCTCTTTTGGCGTTAAAAAAACTACTGTCAGGATTTACTAAAGACATTAAAATTAGCGCTGAAAAGTCGTGGACAGGGTTATTTTTCCGGCTGACCTTATTGCATATGCATTTGTAGGAGTTTCCCTTTCAGATGCAAAATGTATGAGAGGAGAGTGTTTAAATGAATCACGCAAGGTGATTTACTAAGGTTTGCGCTCATCAATTTACTGGTGTTTGAGCCATTATTTACCGTCTTAAACCAGACGCTACTTGGTATATTGTGTTGGTCATAATGGGAATGATCTGACTGCGTCTGTGTTTTTTAATTTGCGTGTCGTCAGTGGATCACGTGCAGAACTTTCCACTCAACGCTGTTTTGGAATTGCGCTCTCACGCTAGTTTGCCCTGTTTAGTTAATCTGGCCCCAGGTGTAAATGGGAATGTGTCTCCCTCGTCTACTTGTGATCCGATCGACCAAAACACATCTTAACACCAGCTGTAAACAGGGCCTGAGAGAAGAGAGGGGAGCGGTTGATAAGCCAGTTTCTCCTCTCTTTATCTCTTTCTCTACCTGTGTAGTCACGGGTGAATAACCTGTTCTGTTCTTCCTGTAAACCCTGCTAAAGCGCTTGAAGTCCCCCTGACCCAATCATGAGGCAGCGTTCATCATCACGGTGACCGTGACCTGTAACCGCCTGATGATTCACCGGAGTCAGGCGCTGAGATCAGCCAGTGCACACACACACACACACACACTCATTTGACTAGACTCTGTGAGATGGAAAAGCGTGAGAGCGAGAAGTATTCAAAAACTCTCTATCCAGCAACATTAAAATGACCTTGAATAACCTAAAACGGAAATAATAACATGAAAGGTCAGTATACAGGTAAAAGATTCACAGTTTTGAAAGGTCAAAGTATTGACTAAAGCCTGTGCAAGAATGCAAATGTTTTGCCAATGCAAAGAGAAAACGGAAAACCGTGCAACTGCTATATGCGTTATGAAGCGCTTTGAAACGCAACACCACGTGAAATAGATAATAAAAAGAGAACTGTTTTTGTTCATGTACTTAGAGAATGTTTCAGGTTTTAGTTTCACAATTTAAAAGCCATGTACACAACCGCATTTAAATGAAGGTTGAAATCCCCTAAATTATTCTTCTGTCTGCATACACAAAAATATGAGTCAAAAAAATTAACAAGTCAGATTATCACTAAAAGAGACTGATTTCTCTACTTTAGTTCAATTTAGCACACACCTTGCAAATTTCATTTTGAGAAACGCTAGAAACCGTCTAAAGTTTCCGAGAACATGCTTAACTGTGCGTACGGTAGCGACATTCCAGTGAGACGGATTATAGAGTGCAACAGTCGGGATCCGGAAGTAAACATTCCGATTTTGAATGATATCGTATAAACCTTTAAATGCAGCCTTACTGTGAGCTATGAGGTTGTGAATCAATGGCATTTGCTTCCGTTGAAGCCGTTAGCCTGCATTATTTCAGCTCATTTAAAAAATAATCGTGTTTAACAGCGGAATTCCTGGTGAAAAACTACATTACCCATGATGCTGTACAGAAGATTCCACCAATCAGAGAGCCAAAAAAGCAAACACTGTCCAAAATATTTATTTAGCTCCGCCTACTCCCGTTAATGTAATCAAGTCGATCTCTGTACGCTCTCAAAATACTGAAATGTTTGTATATATATATATATATATGCATATTTTGCAATAAACTTAAAATATATTGTTTTTATCCATGTAATCAACGTTTATAAATGAGTAGTTATATCTCTCTCCATCGTCTGTATTATGATGTTCGCAGTACTTCATAGGATTGTAGTTCTTTCACAGTACACAGTCTTGAACCTATGTCTTTTTGCTTCAAATTAAAGTTTGTAATGTTGTGATTCACCTCGTAGCTGATTGGCTTAGTTCATCATGGCTTATAACTCTTTAACAAAGACTATTTTATAATCCCTATTGAGAAAAATGTATGGAAAAAAAAACTTCCGGAACCAGCGCCGCAGAAAAAGGGGGCGGGGACTGTTGAACTCTATTGAAAAAAAAAAAAAATGAGAGGTGGAGACTTGGTTTTATCTGGTTGTTGATTGGATGGAGGCAGATCTGAATACCAGCTTGCAGTCTATTGTATCGACTAAATGATTGGAAATGATGAAGTCCTGCTTATGTCACCAGAAGACTTTAAAGGGATAGTTCACCCAAAAATTCTGTCATCATTTACTCACCCTCAAGTTGTTCCAAACCTGTATGAGTTTCTTTGTTCTGCTGAACACAAAGGAAGATATTTGGAAGAATGTTTGTAATCAACAGATCTCGGTCCCCATTGACTTCCATAGTAGGAAAAAATATATACTATGGTAGTCATTGGGGACTGAGATCTGTTTGGTTACAAACATTCTTCCAAATATCTTCCTTTGTGTTCAGCAGAACAAAGAAACTCATACAGGTGGGTGGGTAAACAATGATAGAATTTTCATTTTTGGGTGAACTATCCCTTTAAGGACTGAGAACAATGACAAGCGCATTTAACCGCTGAGCATGACCAAATTAATTCGCTTTTCGGCTTCAGTTGAACTTGCCCAGGTTATGCCAGTCTCTCGTTATCCAGCACTTCTGCAAAACAGGGGAACTCGAACCCAGCTGGCAACCTACAGTTCTGCTTTTCCGAAAGCTAAATCACGCTTCTGCTGATTTCACCAGCTTTAAACGCACACACCCACCCAGGGTACTGAAGAGAAACCGTGCTAAAAGGGTAAAAGCTAAGGGGAGGGAGGTGGATGAAAGAGCGAGCCAGAGAAAGGGAACGCATGAAGTGTAAAGGATTAGCAACCCTTAAAAACGCCACTGAGCATGCCCGAACCCAAGGTCTGTGTGGGGATTGGCATGTTCCACATACAACCACTTCTGAGAGACACGCTCCAGTGATTAGCCTTTAACCCGTCACCCCGTTCTCTCTTGGCACATATACCGCAAACGCCAGTGAAAAGGCACCTCTGGGCCAGCTGTGGTTTGCAGTGTCAGATGGTCGAATGGAGAAACAAAGCAAACCAGATCCAAGAGGAAAGAGAGAGACATTTCATATTTCTACGCTCTACCGCCCCTCTTTCCAAAGCACCGAAACACAGTACGATCTTCCAACCTTCTTAATCCCATAAACGTAAAACAACAAATTTTTACGTGCTCAGCTTGAGCCGCCCGCATGCCAGCATTATTCACACCCAGCACGAGCGTCACAGTCTGAGAAGAATTAAACAAACACACACACACACTCACGTATGCACCTGATCACACACTACCCACCCTGAGATAAGGCAGTCACCTCTGCGGGTGGTAAACTCAGCAATGAGACAATCAGCAAACAGATACTTACAAAACACACACAAACACACACACAATGACACGCAGGGCAGCTGGAGAAGTCGTATCAGTAACGTGCAAACGCCTTTTTTTAGGTTATATGCTGTATACACACTGAAACAGACAAAGCCTCTAACTGTGATGATATTAAAGGGATAGGTCATCCAAAAATGAAAATTCTGTCATCATACTCAATCCAAACCTATATGATTTTCTTTATTCTGCAGAATATACAAGAAGATATTTTGGACCCCATTGACTTTCAGTGTATGGACACAAAAACACTAAGACATCTTTTCTTTTATGTTCCACAGAAACATAAAAGAACATTTTAGAACATATTGGTTCTTCTGGAAGCTCAAACCCCATTAATAAAGCATGTTTGACCTTCCAATCCCCATATTTTATGAGTCCATATGTTTATTTGTGAATAAAAGTCTTAATGAAATCCTTCTGAAGACTTGGATTAAACTGCGTGATTCATCGATTTGTTTCACGATCAATTTATGAACATTTTAAGCATCAAAGTTTTGGTGTAATAGTTTTTCAATGTAGGGACGGAAATCAGGTTTCATTAAAAATATCTTCATGTTTGAAATATGAACGAAAGCCCTCTGGGTTTGGAATGACATGAGGGTGAGTACATTGTCTGGGTGACCTATCCCTTTAAATCAATAACAACAATGGTTAAATGTTCAACCAGGTGACTTCAGGACAATTCATAGCTTATATTGGTTTATGATTAAGCATTTTACTCCCACAATGCACTGACTGCAGACCAAGGAAACCTATTTAACAGATGACTAATGACACATGAAGTTGAGACAATCCGACCAAAATACATCACTCCTAAAATAATCAATGAAACTGTCTATGCTATCTAGTTTTATTGCGTTATGGAAGGATGTACCCGTCACTGAACTAAAATAATCAGGTGCGAATAGATATTTCTCCACAAGCGGATTGAGTAAAGATGCACAAGCTTCCATGACACACACAGGTCCAATAAACGAGCGCTATCTTTTAGTAATAACTCGATATCTGCACGGAAACTGTGCTGTAATAAAGTCTCTGAGTGACAGCTGATTATAAAGCGGAAAGGGCTTTCCATTCTTCCTCTTCAAGATGTTTAAGGGAATGCATCAACCTCAATCAACACTCGACTTCTCAATTTTTGTTTCCATTCAAGGGAGGACACGCTCAGAAGAGCTGAGGGCAAATAACTACTCTCGTTTCCCTCTTGCACTCTGTATGAGAGAGAAGAAAAAGCCTCTAAAAACTCTCAGGATGTTCTGGAGACCATGCGGGGACTGACGAGACGTGCACATGTGGGACTGCGACGGGACTGTTTGTTCAATCCAGCCACTATTTGACTCGTTCTCTTTGTCTTTGTCCCGCTCAGCAGGAGAGCAACACATAAACATACTTCAGCAACAAAGTTTGCCAGCTTTTGTTTATGTTAGAAAGCACATTTGAAAGAGAGAATAGAGCTCTTTATGATCTCACTCGCACAAAAAGATTGAAGAAAAAACACTATGATAATCGAATGAAAGAGGAAAAATATACCTTGACCACGGGAATATGTCCACAAACACAAGGTAGTACCATGGTGCATTTTTGTACTGGGTGATATACCGGTAGACACGATTAACCAGCAGTGATTTTGGACAATCGTTCAAGAGCAATAAGCAGCGAAAGAGGATTGCGACTGTTTCTGAGCGTTCCCATGTGAAACGCGCACATATAAAGCGGACGCTCATACAGTTAAAATACTACACAATTATTTGGGTTGAACGGTCGAATACACACCCTTATGTGTCAAAATGGCCGTCTTTGCCAGCGTCTTAAGTGAACATTAACAGCTGAGATAGAAAGCGTGTGCGTATCAGTACATTAGATCAGTGCATGCAAGTAACAGCAGCCTAATATATATCTGCTGCCTTCTGTAAATCACTTTTGTAACTTTAATAAGAATAAATTTACATAGTGACTATACAGTGTTTTTATACATTTGATTACTTTATACAATTTATATAGTACCCTTGAAGTTTTCTCAGGCAGGTCTATTTCATTTGTGTCTTTGTTTTGGCGTTACTTTCTTTGTTCCTATTTTATCACTGACTGTTTACTCGTCTTCAGTGAGCGTGAGAGTTGTTTTTCTTATGCTAGTATCAGGGTTTTTTTGTGATATTGAAATTGGTGATGACATTTCAATGGTATAAACATTTTTGATACCATAATAGATTTATTTAAAGCAATATCATGATATATCTATCGTAATCGTGAAATAAAATTACTTAAAGATTTTGGTCATATCGCCCACCCCAACATTCACCGTCATTAACATGCTACATTACCACCATACACTTTTTAAAAGTGTAAGAGAGAAAGAATCCAGGAAGAACACATTTTATGAGTCAAAGTGACGTTGAAGAGTGAAGTCAAGAGACCTCACCCATGTGAATAATTTCATGGCTCGTCTAAGGCGTTATCTCCTTTCTCACACACGCAGGCACACATGCAAACACCTTGGTTTCAGGTCACCGTGCCCTTGGTGCACACTGAGATTGTGTGACAAACACAATCATCTCAACCTCAGCTGCTCCTATGGTGACCAAACCTTCAGGATCAAGGGTCACAGATCTCACACATTGCAGCACAATGGCACATCCATTTGTTAGGAAATATACAATAAAACTGTGGATTACTGAGAACCAATGTTAACAGTATAACAGCCTGAGAGATCTTTTTAAAAACAGCCCCAAAGAATTTGGACACATAAAAAATGATTAGCATTGCATTTAAAAACAAGCCAATATCAAGATCTAAGAAGTGATTTATCTTTTGTTTGGCAACCAGAAAGTGTCCAAAAACTGTATCTTAATTCGAACTGTAAATGTTTTACTTGAAAATTCATGATCTTTTGCTTTACTTTAAAATGAATGCTAGTAAGTTTGATATTGTGTCTTGGCATGCAAAAATATAGTCGTCCAAACGTATTAAGACACATTGGTTTAAGAAAACAAAATGTCAAATCAAGATCTAAGAAGCGATTTTTTTTACCTATTTGTCTTTTGTTTGACAACCAGAAAGTGTCCAAATACTGTATTATAATTCTGAACTGTGTATCTAATGATTGTTTTTATTTATTTTTTATACTATGTCACTGCAATTTTACTTTCGAATAAACGCCTTTAAATTTAATAATGTGTCTTATACAGTGGCCCTGAAGTATCTGAAGATTTAGGAAGACATTTTGGGCATTTTCTTTTTTTTTTTGACAACCAGAAAGCGTCCAAACACTAAACCGTTGGAGTATGTGTATTGATTTATCATTTAAAACCCTTTCACTTGAAAAGTTCTTGCTATTTTCCTTTCAAATAAATGCCACTTTGCTGTATGCAAAGCAATTACATTCTGTGCCCAATGGCGTCCGTCACATAAACCCTCTCATTTCTGCTCAGTAACACAACACAATGACTTCTTCTAGAGGAAAAAAAATCCCCCACATATACAAAAAAGATGGGGGTCAGCAGGAAAGGGTGTGGTTTACAGGCCCTGTGGGTCTCACTTTACCCCGAAACACCAAAGTCAGCAGGAGGTTAATGGTCGGCTTTAGCTATTAACATGAAACAGGTCACTGGGAGCCACGGTTCTGAGAGCACATGGGCTGATCGAGCCAACAGAGACGGTTACGTGGCCATTCGCCCTATTAAACTCTGTAGACAAAGACCCCCTAAATAGTCGGCCGTCCCGCAGGAGAATTTCCATGACAAATCGACAATGCTATCTTCAAGAAGGAAGTAGCCAGGAGCTGTGTCATGGTGAGCATTAAAATCACTGTCTCTTTTGCTTTGTCATGACCCAAGTGCACTTCCTTTTGCAAACCGCTTTTGCATACAGATCAGGCTTGGGACCTAAACGACACTCTCACAAACAAAAGGGCCCTTTTGTTGAAGCAAAATTAAAAATCTTGCTGGGTAAAAGCCACCATGAATTCAGCTCAGGGACAAGTTGTGGCAGTGGGGATCGGTAAGACTAAGGCTGTCTGTGTGGATGTGTGTGTGTGTGTGTAAATGATAAAAAAAATCAAATAAAAGCCATTTACTGAGACTGAAATGCGTGTGTGCATGAAAGCCTGTGGGTGTGCATAATTGCGCGTCTCATTTATTTGCGTGTTTGCATGTGAGCCCTTCTCTGTCTGAGCGACGAGTGCGTGAGACCGCCTGAGCGCAAGCCGCAGCGAGAGGGAGCGCGTGTGTGTGTGTGTGTGTGTGTGTGTCTGACCGAACTAAGCAGAGGCGGGTCGAGCAAGTTCACGGCTTACAGCTGTCAGTACGCTTCCACACGTCAGGCCAGCAAACAGAAAGCCTTATAGGAAAGATGCGATCTCTAAGTCACATACACCTCATTCACAACACAACACCTCCTGCACACAGGGCAACTTCCTGTCACGCACTCGTCTATTTCAATACATCTCACTGAAAAACAACAGCCTCAGCTGGTTTGCTGGTCCCTCTGGTTGGTTTCAGTATGGTTTTAAGCAGGTCAAACTGGGAGACCAGCTAAACCAGGCGGTTTTTTTTACCAGAGCACCAATTTGCTCCAATTTCTCATTGAACTACACACTTAGCATAAATCATTGAAGCTGTTCAAGAGCAACCCAGAGGGCAAAATCAAAAGCACTTACAGAAACTTAAGTCTGATGTGTTCATTGTCCGGGTTGCAGTAAAGCCTCTCCAGTTGTTCTTGAGAGTCATCCGATATGCTCTGCCAGATCTGCGTGTCTGCTCTGTGGATTTGCCAGTGGTAAGGTAAAACGG
The DNA here is from genome assembly GCF_951802725.1 of Rutilus rutilus. Taxonomy (NCBI): domain Eukaryota; kingdom Metazoa; phylum Chordata; class Actinopteri; order Cypriniformes; family Leuciscidae; genus Rutilus; species Rutilus rutilus. The sequence goes on from NC_140213.1 coordinate 45,381,755, forward strand.
TGTGATGGTGGGCGCAGTCACTGCCATAGATGCAAACGCCCTGGAGGAAATCCACACAGATCGATATAGCATCCCCTTGATGCGTGTGATACTGGAGCTGGGTTAGGAGTTCAAACACTAGATCCAAAGAGGCCTCCTCGCTTTTATCCTGAAAGATCTCGCCCTCTTTGATGGCGAGGCAATTTGCACCCTGCAAAGTCTCAGCGGTGTAGATGTCATTTAACTTCGACCCCGAAACGTCAGAGGAGGGCACCGCCTCGACGCGCTCATTAGTGTCTATGGACACCCGCTGGATATCCGTCACCTTCTGTTCCCCCGCAAGCTCGCTCGCGGCTACGTCGGCGTCCGTGCTTTCCTCCTCTTCCTCCTCCTCTTCCTCCTTCAGGCACACCTGACTAATCCTCGACTGCTTCTCCACGACAGCGGTGCATATAGTCCTCTGAGGCCGAGACGGGTTACGTGGAACAAACACCCCGTCCCCCGACACCAGAGCGTCTGAGTTCAATAACGTGCTCAAAATAGGGTCCTCTAAAGCGCGCAAGCATTTTGCGCCCAGTTTTCTCTGTGCGTGTTTCTTTTTGAAGTAGGGCTTCACTAACGGGATCTTGTCGGGGAGTCCCATCCGCTGCTCGGGGAACTCTCCAGTTTCCATGGGAAGAGCTAAAGCGGGCTCAGCGGTGTCTACTGCCTCCTGCATGGTGCAAAAACGTCTCCACGACACCTATTCAGAAAACACAGCAACATGAGTAAATGCATATTACTGTCGATAAGCAGGGTGTGAAAACAAAATGGATGGGGGTTCTAAAATATGCACTGTCTAAAAAAATTATTTTAGTCATTTAATCATCTTTTATCCAAAGTGACCAGAACAATAGAAGCAGCTAAACTAACAATAGGTTATAAGTGCAAATGACCCTTCCCAGTTTAGTCTAATGCAGTATATGTAATTATTATTATTATTTTTTTAAATGGATATAGAATAGAAGAGAAAATAAAATAGAAGAATAATATTAAACTTCTATTTAGCGAATAAAAGTCGTGTTCACCTACTATAGCAACTGTCCTCCTCTGGAGCGCTTCCCATTTAGCTAAATATCTGGCATGGTATTATCAAAACATTATTTATCACTTAGTACATGTATCTGTCTTCATGCTACTTAACTAATTGTGTGTACACTTGTAGAGATTCAAATTACTGACAGACTGTTTGTTGTAAAACCGGACTCCCCAGAAAGTCATTGAATAGTTCACACGCTGTCTATAATGTTTATTCGTCTAATTTTGTCCATTTGTTGATGCATACTATGTATATCGCGGAACAACTAATCGATAAATTCGATTATTATCTTTAATGAAAATAATCGACAACGAATTTGATTATCGATTAGTCACGTATGCACGCTGTGCGCGGGAAACCATCAGCCAGTCGCGTCACTTCACAGTAGCGAATAACCCATTTTTACGGACAAAACGCATGTGGAAAATAGCTGAGTAGCCTACACAAGCTCCGGGAAAGGTACATTATCCAACCTCTCCGAATCACGAGAATACTTCATATTTCGAAATAAAGGTTTAAAAATATGCGTGTAACGCAAGTAATCATATTTGAGAGCATTAACAGTAAAGGCACTATTGTTGGAATAGCTCATTAATTACATTCGCTATATTTGTTTTCATAGGCATTATATTACACATTGTTTACAGGACAGCATTGGACAGGATGTGGAATAACATTGTTAAAATGGATTAAAATATTTTTTTAATTAAAACATTTTTTTTTTTATGTATAGTACTTTTTTGCATTTTTCATCTGATTATTAGGAGTAATAATGGACATAATAATTGAATGTCAAAATAATCGTTAGTTGCAGCCCTAATATCACGTGACTTGTTTCCCGTGTGTGCTTAAAATTTCTCAGAATGTTACTAGAGTTTAAAATGACACATTCGATGATGCGCGCGCTATCAGCTCATTCCTTTACGGGCATTCAGGTGACCGGGTGTAAGATGAAACCTTCCCTTTCTCGAGAAGAGAGAGAAAAGCATTGGCGAAACAGAAAGTTTCTTTCAAGACCCCCCTTCCCCCATCACACTGTAAAAACATGTTTATTATTATGATAGCAACATCGGTGTTTCCACCCATTTAATCTGTATCAACCATTTCGCTCATTTTACTCGCTTTAAGGTGTTTCAACCATACACAAAATTCGAACAATACAACTAAATTCGAAAAAATTAAAATGAACTTACCAATGCAAGTTATGGTTACACTTTATGTTGCGTCCGTGTTACAGTGTAATTACACATTTAAGTGCAGTGTAATAATACAACTACATGTACTTACTACAGGGTTAGGGTTTGTTTTGCATGTAATTATGCATATTTTTAGTAACTACTACAGTATGTAACGTGTAACAAGGACACTAAAACAAAGTGTTATAGTTATAACTTTAATTATGCATTCAAATCAAATGTAAGCTTTCCTATTTTTTTATTTTTTTATTTTTTTACAGCGCATCAACATCAAGCAAAAGCAGCGCAATGGGTATTTAATAAATGAGAGATTATAAACAAATAACATAAAATAGCAATATTAGTCTTGTTTTATCGAATTGCATGGTTAAATTACGCGGCTCCTTGCGATAAAATCAGTCAAACGCAAGGCAAACGCTCTCTCGGGAGTATTTTGATGGCTTGATCTAGATACATGGAGTTGGGAGCGTACGTGCCAGTTGCCAATAGCGGCTCGTTCTAGTTCGCACGTACTCTGTGTTAAAGCGATCACTGCCCACTGCGGCGCCTGGCCCTCATTCTCACACAAACACACGAGCGCGATGCATTAATGCCAAAGCCAACACTACACAGCGATCGGGTGCAATAGACGATTTATTACAGTCCGTTCGCAATGCAGGGGAAGCGCTCCGTTTTCCCCGTACGCGCGCGCTATATATGTATAATCATATATAGCGCGCATATATAAAATGTATATATGTATAATCCTGTGCTTTCCAAATGTAGTACCTGAAAACTTCCCGACTCCTTTTGATGCTACTGTCGAAGCAAGTAGCCCGTCCCGGTGAATCCGCACTCCTCTCTCATATATAGGACAGACAAAGCATTAATCCACAGAGTGAAGCGTTCGCGTCGGTCTCCAGCAGCGTCTGAGCGGCTCGCAGCTGTTGCAGAACACAGGACTCGCTCGTCCAATCACAGCGCGGCTGGGGCTCAAAAGGGGCGGAGCTTGGAAAGGAGGAAAAAAATCAGGAAGTTGCCCGATGCGTTCTTGTGTGTGTGTGTTTTTTTTTTTTTGACTCACCCTGCTAGTTTGCTTACGCTAGAATTCGTCAGCTGTTGTGTTTACTGTATATATGCATATATGCCAGTGTTTTTATCGCATAATAAAACTCTATCAAACATTTGTATAGAGAAATGTGAACAAGCGTCTAAACCTCAAATAGCCTATCAAACAAAAGTGGGTTTCTGAAGAGCAGTTTTAAAGGGATAGTTCACCCAAAAAGCTTTTGTCTTTTGTCATTTACAAACCCTCTTGTTGTTCCAAACCTGTATGAGTTTCTTTTTTTTCTGTTGAACACGAAAGGAGATATTTTAAAGAATGTTGGTAACCAGGGAGTTGATGTTAGTATTTTTTTTCCTACTATGGAAGTCAGTGGCTACCGTCAACAGTCTGGTTACCAACATTCAACTGTTCAACAGAAGAAAGAAACTCATACAGGTTTGGGGCGAGTAAATGATGCTAAAATTAATTTTTGAGTGAACTATCCCCAATAACTGGGTTATAACTAGGTACTAACCCTGAACCTACCCCTAAACCTAACCTTAACACATGTAGTTACATTATTATAAAACCAGTACTTTCTTGGGTAACTACACTGTAAGTACACGTACTGTAAAATAAAGTGTAACCAATAAATATAACCAAATATTGTACTGGGTTGTGTGACCCACCAGTTGGAAACTCCTGCCAGATCATTGTACTGTGATTTGTCACTGAAATGAGGTGAAAGGTTATTCACTGCATAATGACACAACCTGTTTTCACAGCTAATGACATGCTACTTTACACCCTCCCTCAGACAAGACAAACTGCAAATGAATTCTGAAACAAGCACCCCCCACAATTTAGGACAGTAGATACGCACTTGACCACAGAAGGATGCCGTCATTCCAAATAAATATTCTCTTCATTGCAAAATTATATATATATGCCTTTGAAAGGAGTAAAAATGTGCAATTGCATGGCTACGCCTCTGTGACCAAGTTCACATTGTACCTCGCCCAAAACACGTTCTGTATCTTGTGTATAGACATGTCGGTACGAGCCCTCCCTCACAGAGGAATCTACAGGGAAATGAAGTGACGTCTGTGTGTTCCCATGGCTCTGCCCCTGAGAACTGATCTGTTCTTTACACTCTTAACAATCATCATTCGCCCCTTTGGCTTTTAAAATCTGCTAACCTGACATAAAAAAGCCAACAATTCCAAAACGATTACCGTGCAACAATAAAATATAATGACGAGAACAATACATATTAAAAGCATGATTACACCACATTCCATCACAGTATGTTCCATCAGGGAATGGTTGACTTGGCTAATAATACATAATTACTAGGGATTAAAATGGGACTGGTGCTTATTAATTTGGAGCTAGAATCTACTTTATGTGCCCCTGAATGTAGGTCATCCTTGACACTGTAAACACAAAAAATAAAGGCATTATCTCTTAATAAGTGTCCGGTGCATTTTGAAAAAGTAACAAACTACTGTTGTAACAAACTTAATGTAACAAACCATTCACACTGAATGTGAATGTGAACATTTTTAAACACAAAACCCGTTCTGTGTGAACAGCCTCAGGGGATCATGCCAGACATATGTGTTTTTAAAACGCTGCAAAAGACATGAGGGTTACACTTTATTTTAAGGTGTCCATGTTACAGTGTTATTATACATTTAAGTGTGTAACACAGAGTAATACTAATCAACTACATGTACTTACTATATGGTTAGGGTTTGGTTAGTTGCATGTGATTATGTATAATTTATAGCTTACTATATAACTATAACTAACTTTATGTAACGTGTAATAAGGACACTGTAAAATAAAGTGTTACTGTGCTTTGCAATAATTAATTACTACCGGTACATGTTCTTACTTTAGGGTTAAGGTTAGAGTTTGGTTTAGGGTTAGTTACTTGTAATAGCTACATTGTTAAAAGCGCTATATAAATAAGATGACTTATTAGCTGCATAATTTACTGTTATTACTATAGAAAATGCATGTAACTTGTAACTATGTCACCTTAAAATAAAGTTGTAGTACTTTATTTTACAGTCCTGTTCCCCATGTACAGACTTAGTTGTATTGTACTATAGTTATATGTACTTATTATAGTTATTAGAATAACTGGGTAATAACTAGGTACTAAACCTAAACCCAACCGGTAACACTATTTTACAGTGTCCTTGTTACACATGTTAAATGTAGTAATAACTATAAATTATGCATAATTACATGCAACTAAACCTAAACTAAATCATAACCCTAACCCGATAGTAAGTACATTATTATTACACAGTACTTGAACTACACTGTAACACTGACACCTTAAAATAAAGTGTAACCCTTAACCCATGTAGTTACCTTATTTTAACCAGTACTTTCTAAGGTAAGTACACTGTAAGTACATGTAAGTGCACATACTGTAAAATAAAGTGCAACCAATAAAGTGAAAACACGTCTGTCTAGTGCACAGGAAAAACCGGAAAATGTGATGTAAAAATGCATGTAGCCGCAAAGTATAGAAATAAATAACAGAAATATTGGGTGAAATATACATATTTGGGTAACACTTTATTTTACAGTGTCCTTGTTATTATGTTACATGTACTTACCATAGTAATAACAGTAAATTATGCATATTTACATGCAACCACAACCAAACCCTAATCCTACCCTAACCCTATAGTAAGTACATGTAGTTGCTTAATATTACTCAGTACTTAAATATATAATTACACTGTAACAATGACACCTTAAAATAAAGTGTAACCCAAATTTTTGGGGAATTGAACGAAATAAGTTTAAAATGAACGTTATTTTTGCCTTCTCCGCCATTTGGATGTATCTTTTACTGAGCGTTTCCCTTCTTAAACTTCATAAACAACCTGCCTATGTCTGCTTGAAGGATGTCTGAGACTTCGACCTCGTGACCTTGTCCTTGTTGAAGGCATGTGTGTGAATGACGGCTTGAGGTTTCTCTACAGAGGGATTTTCTTCAGGCCCGGGATTTCAGTGGGGGGTTTATGAAAAGAGGTGGAGATTGAAAGGCAGGTGGCGGTGGCAGAGCTGACCAAAACAAAACAAAAAAAGCTTCCGCAGTGATTTATCCCGGAGAGGACAGGAAGGAGGGAACAATACCCTGTTCTTGAGTTTCTGCTCTCTCTCCCTCCCTCTCTCTGCCCTCTTCTCTCATATGCACATGACCAGGTCACCCAGTGTGCACTCACAATGTGCTGATCAAAGCCCTGGGTTTGATCTGCCAGGCTCTTGTTGGGGGCCACCAGGGATGCAGAAAAATTGAGGCTAAAGGTCGCCTGAAACATCTTCAGAGCCAAAGTCATGTATCTGTTTCTCCCTTGAATGAAGCTCCCCTTCCCTTCAGGGCTTTTACCTCCCTCTTTTTCATCTGGCTGAAGGTTTCTGTTACGCCCTGATCCGAGAACGGTTTCTGCTGCTAACACTCTTATCTATATTTTAGTAAGCGAAAGAGCAAAAGTCTCCGAGATCAGTGCAAAAGGGCACATTTTGCGTTAGCACCAAAGACGGGAGATGGACGTGAGCCAACATGTAGCTTTAAGTAGCAGAGGAAAAGAACAGGAATTTTAATGGCCCTGCGAAAACCCGCCCAGCAGGTTGTCATCTCGCAAATGCCACAGATGTCTCTGAAAAGACAGCGGAGAGAAGTGTAAAAGTGGCTAAATCAATTAGGAGCATGAAACCGTGCTGAGCACTCTCTTGATCCTTCTTCGAACTCTTCAAATAACCATCACTTTCATTCGTTTCAACATCAGCAGCTCAGTTTTATAACAGTTGACAATGACGCCGCTGGAATGAACCATTAAGGAACAAGCATCTGAAAAGAACGCCTGATGACACATTAACCCATGCTATTGACGACAAACCTTCTGCCATCTAACCAGAGGTGTTAGAAAATGTCCATAGAAACCTTCAGAGAGGAAAACACATACACATTTAGGTCTAGACGTGATGCATTAGATGGTTTGATGACCAGTCACCATATGGGTGGCGCCAGTGTTTGTTTGGGGAAATGCCACGACACCTTGACTTTCCTTTCTCCATATGCGCCTTCATAAACCGTTCACGTTTACAGACACTCAATGACTACAAGCATTGATATGGACATGAGTGTGCTATTTTCCTTTCTCTGTAACGCAGCGAGGGGCTTAAGTTTCCTTTCTGTCCCCCGGGTGAATAAGGGGGCCCTATGTTACTTTCTGTTCATGACTGGTCTCCTGTGACAGGGGTTGCAGTACGTAGATCGCTTTTCCCGTCATCCACAAGGAATGTTTCTCGAGTAGCTCGGTCAATAAACACATATACAGGGTCTGCTGCTTATGTGCTGTGGTTTGAGGGCACCTTCAAGGCCAACTTCACTTAAAATCTAACTGAGAAAATCCCTGAAATAACATTCTCGTCCTAGACATAGTCCTGTCGTCCCTGGAGATTGGGTCGCATTTACCTGTCCTGGCTTCCCTGAAATGAAATTGACAGATGCAGTGCTATTCAGGGACTGAATGTCTCCTGTTTTAGATATCTGAGGCATTTCTTTCTGACTCTTTACATCCCCTTTGACACTGAGCTCTTCAGATCTATAACAAGCTCTCTCTGAAAGCCTGAAACCCGGCTAACAACAAATGGACACAGCAGATACGCCAAAAGATGTTCAGTAGGAGAACAACGTTGCCTTGTTTTAAACACATTTTTTGGGACGAAGCAAAGAAACTATATTCCTGTATTTCCTGGAAAGGAAACGGATTCATTAAATCCAGGGTATAAAGGAAACTGAATAAACCCCAGATGGACAACATGCTTGTGATCTGAGCAAAAATGATTTGTCGCCATAGCAAAGTTTTCTGGTTGCTTCCTTTTCATAATGGCACACACTGACCGCACGTTTCGTTCGATTCGGGAATATGAATTTTTGTTTCTTTAGGACTAGGAATTAAGAACTGCCACACTTTGAGCCATGTTATGATTTAACAGAATAAAATGTAATGATCACAAGATGAATCCAACATAATCAGTGCCTGACGCATCCTGTGACCTCTTATGAAACGGTTAGTCTCCATCACATGGCTTTATATACAGAACTAATTAGAGCAGCTGTCAGGTCAGGAGAGGAGTAATTTAATAACGCAGCACATCTGACAAACACACACACACCTCTCAAGTCCTGACGGATTGCATCACACAAAGCATGATCAACAAGCCAGGTCAACATGTTCCAGGACACCAAATGGAGACAACAACCCTGCCATCTATTGGTGACTCTGGGTCACATGTGGGCAGGGGAAACACAATCAATATTGTGAGCTTTCTAAATGTTTCATATCCTGCTCTAACCCATCTAACCACAACCGGGAAACATTAATAGCTGGTTATAAATCCTGATGTAGTTATAAAAAAAATACTATTTTGGTTGGATTCGGAAATGCATTGCTTCACTCTAAAAAATGCTGGGTTGTTTCAACCCACGTTTAGGTCAAATATGGACAAACATTTAATTAAATTTTTAACCCAACGGTTGGGTTTGTCCATATTTGACCCAAACGTGGGTTGAAACAACCCAGCATTTTTTAGAGTGCAGTATTTCATGACTCTAGTGTCTTGAGCAACCGATATTAATGCGCAGGAAACCTGTTGGAGGATGAAAGGGAACGTAATTCCAGGAAAGCGTTAACAGGATAAAGATGCTCCAGCTACTGGCACGTAAAGAAAGTGTACGATATGCAGCTGCTTACGCCTTGCCTAACAGACACGAGCCATCTGGCGTGCAGATGTACCTGGGCGTGGTGTTTCGCCTCAAACGTTTCTCAAAGGTGCCAGAGCCAAACTCAAGTAAAAAAACATTTTTAATCATGCTTCTGGAATATCATCATTCTGCAAATTTGTCTCAAATTAAAAATTGGTTCGGAAAAGTTCAAGGAAAAGGTCAGGCGTTATATCGCTCTGGCTAACGTGCGTCTCTTTTTCATCTAACATGTCATGCTTTTGAGGACTGGGTTCCCCAAGAGGTCCTTCACCCCCCCTCCTCTTTCCACATCCCACATTATCTGGCTCCCAGGTTTCCTCTCTGCCATACATGCATTTATGAAAACACACCCACGTCCCACGCATGCACTTCTCACTTCCTATTCACTAATCTCACATATGCACACAAACTCTGAATTAGAAACAACTAATGGAAACTGCTGCATTTTTTAAAACCTGTATCCACATTAAAATACGTACATCTAATGAGATCATCTTATAATAGCTGATCTCTTTTCTCATATTACCACCGGACCAGCGTAGCACCGGCCTAGATGGCACAAAACACGCCATTAGTGACCCACTTTAAATATGGGAGTGATTCTGTGGTCAGATGCGACCAAGACAGAAGATTTTGGACAAAATATAAAATATGTATGGGGATAGTAGCTACAACATTGCCTGTAAAATCCCATGTAGAGATAATGATCCACATATGTAGGTGTATTAATGCAATCAATAAGGTATTATTTGAAAATGGCAAACTAAATATGAAATAATTCGTCCACATGATAATCGACACCTTATTTGAGGCATTTCTGAAAAGCCGGATGAAAATTCCACTTTATGTGAAAAATGCAGGTCAAAGAAAGACATACATTTTAGGACTGTATACTGTATGATATAATCTTATTGTAATTCATTTTTATTGCATAATAAAAAATATGTCTAGTTGCTAATTTGTAATTAGATCTAATAAGGTATTTGGAAAATGTATAAGTCTGATCCTCGTCAAAGATTATTCTCTTATTACTGGTCAGATTTAATTGTGTAATCACAGGGTGGTTTCCAAGTTCATTTCAAATGAAGTAAATATCAGCCACTCCGGGGTTCAGAAGGACAGGGAGGATCTGCGAGTGCAAGTTCATCATGAAGTTTGGGAGGAGAACCTTGAGAGCATGAGCGAGGTCAACGCATGCATGAAACACATTGATACAGTTCAAAGCACATCAAAACATCTCTCAAACTGAAGGTCTTTCCCCTCAATGCAGCAGATAATGAACAGAACTCTCATTCATCTCATTCATCTCATTCATTGTGCACATGCCAAGCTGTATTCATGGAGTGTACTTAACAGTCGGCAATCGAGAGGGAGTGGCGCTGCATTACAATCCGTGGTGTTGATTCACCTTTAGCTTGCTCGAACCGGTAAAGCAAATCTTTCAAATGTGGAAGAGGGAATTTTGAACGCTGTCCGAGCGAATTATTATAAATATATCACATCTGGACATACACAGCTTTTCTACGTAATGACAAAATTATAGTTAAACACAGCACTACATTAAAGAGAAGTAGACAGACCGAGAAAAGAATCACTGGAAAGAGTTGTCGGAAGTTTAGTGACGGTGACGTCGAAGTCATGTGACCGTGGTGTAGTTCGTTTATAACCTACGTTTAGCTTTTTTTCAAAATTCATACAAGTGTGTTCATTTGTGAAGATTATTATGATTATAACCCAACATGTAAGAATCATAAGTTTTTGTTATTTATTTTCGGCAATAATCCAAAAGTGAATGAAAAAATCCTAAGGACTCTTCTCACATTTGTTTTTACAGTTTTATTTTTTTATTGCACTTCAAACAAACATAGACAGCACTTCAAACAAACATATCTTTTTCAAGACCCAAAAAACAAAGGTAGGGTTTTATTGAACTTACATTTATGTATATGGAATTTAGCACAAATTTAAATTAAATTTATAATACAGTACTCTTTCCTTTTATTTGAGGGAATATTATTAAAACCAAATATAACGATTTCTAAACACAAAGAAGACTCTTCTCACATTCCTGGGGTTCTCAGAAGCAGAAGTCGTCATAGTTGCATGGGTAAAAAATATAATTTTTGTATTTCCATTTGATGGGAGTTTCCATGACTTTCCAAAAGAGGGAAAAATATATTTGTGTCTTGCTTCCAGTCCAAATATCAAAAAATTCTTAAATCCAGAAGCATTTAGATAAGTAAAATGACATAAGATATTCTTATAAATTGAGTGAGCAAAATTAAAACAATTGGCAGATAATTTTGCTTGTTTTAAGCAAAAACTCACTTAATTTTGATTTTTTTTTTTTTTCAGAAAAACAAATGTCATTTCTTGTCATTTTACTTATCTAGTAAATGCTTCTTGATTTAATAATTTTTAGATATTTGTCTAATTTATATTTAAAGATACTCATGACATATTTTTCAATATTTTTATTAAGTATTCAATTAATCTTCCCGTGAATTGTAATTGTGCTAATTAAAGAAATAGAAATCTATCTTTATGTTCAGAGTAACTCGTTTGCATTTACACACAGTTCTGAGTCTATACCTCTCGTTTCTTTTCTCTCTCTTTCACACGTATATGTGTTCATAATGGAGTAGTTTGGGTGTTAACTAAACCCTTAATCCGGAAGACTCAAATGAACAACTCGCTATAAACTTGGCTGTGATTTATGTCATACGTAGCATTATATTTACCTCTCTTGCCATATGAAGTCACAAGAAATCTGTATGAGAAATGCATCTGTTTTTGCACAATATGTGTTTGTTCAGCGTATTGACCACATAATCACAGCTCTCGCAAAACCATGTGTTCTTCTTTCCTCTTGTGTCTTCAAAGATGCACAAACGGTGAAGTCATCATGGGCACACGGACTTTGAAGGCCAGAATGTCAAGCTAACTCAGCCGCCATTATTTCCTCATCATTCTGTCTCTTTTTCAGTCTATTCTTAGATGAAAAGGTTGATTTTAAAGTCAAAGAGTTTTTTTTTAAATCATTATTCAACCCTCACCTCCGCTTTTGTTGGAGTTCCTGCTGTGTTGTTTTTGCTTTTTGAGCGTTCACACCAAGTTTGTTTTCCCATCTCCCGTGTTCTTCACACGCAGGGTTGACGCTACACAAAACGCAGTGACCTTTCAGATGCAGATGGACGAATGAGCTTTCCTCTCTTGCCAAAATGTCAACGTCTTGAGTTTTTCTTTCCCTCTCTTCTGGTTGTTTGCTTTTGCGAACGGCCTTGGCAGGTCGCTGTGACCCTCGAGCCTTTGGCCTCAGGCTAAACATGAGCTCTCTGCTTTTGAACAGCATTATGACCCCTGTTACAAACAAAAAAGCCTTTTCACACTCTTATTTAGTATAGACTTCCATTACAGGACACACTTCTTAAGCAACACATTGGCTAACATCATTCCTAATAATTGCTTCTAAGTATTAGTGTTTTTTAAGGCAAGCATCCGTTACTAATGTGAGACAAACCCCACTAAGTAAACTTAGCTAAATATTAAACTTCGTAACTCACACTGTTTGTGCAACGGACATGCATGATAGCCTATGTGCCGTTTCTTGAGAATAGGTGTGCTTTATTACAGGCGATTTGATGATAAAACAGGCGAACCACCTTGATAAAACAGCTCAACTGCAATCACTCACAACACCTTAGCAACTTATTAAACAATCTTGTTTAATAATGTATTGTAAAACACACACAAACTGATTTAAATTGAGGAAACCGATTACCTCACTTCGAAACCAATAGCTTTATCATATATAGGCAAACAGACACAGAACAGCACTATTCTCAGATATCGTATCTCAGAGTATAATAAACATGTTTGGCAAGGAGAGATCCTGAAGTCCTTCCTTGTCATATTTCATCTATAGAAAAGAATAGGGCTGGGATGATACACCGATACTATCATGATACTTGGGTGCCGATAAAATATGTATTGCGTTTTTTTAAGAATTGCGATTCTACAAGTATTGTGATTCTATATTGCAATATATTGCTTTTTTTTTGTCATAAATATGAGTCATATTTACAAAAACAAATCACATCTTTCTGACTTTTATTTCAGAAGCATCATACAATACTACATTCTCTTGAATAAATGATTCAATAACAAATAAAAATTTTAACAGTCACTTGTCGCCACCTACTGGCGAAACAATGTAATTGATAAATGCGGAATTTTAAGCACCAAGTTTCGATCAAAAGCTGATTTTGATCGCTATCGTAGATATCAGTGTTCATATTTGAACTTTAAACTTTTATCCAAGTACTTCTATGATCATTTTAACTATTGCATCACAGAAATAATGATACTATGAGGTTGAAAAGACTGTTTGTGAAGCGGTTTCATGACGACTCTCTCCGGGTCAAAGCGCCAACACAGATCTGAATGTTGCGATATGATTTTGTCAAAGTTTAATAGACAGACGAATTGAAAGATCGCGTCGGTGTTTGAATCGAGATCACAATCTCTTTTAGAGATGAATCGTGCAGCTCTATTGTCTTATCTCTCTCTGTATATGAGTAGCGCGCGCGAGGGCTTTCAGTCTCACGTCTCTTTCGCGCGTCCACTTGGCATACACACTCATAGATAACGACACATTTCATCCTGGCTAACTTCTGTCAACCTCATCTACAAGCAAGGACAAAAATAAAGCAGTTGAATTTGAGTTAATATCGATTCTGAAAAAAAAAAAAAAAAAATCGCGATAGCTAGGTGAATCGTTTTTTTCTCCCACCCCTAGAAAATAAATTAAAAGGTGTTAAAGGGATAGTTCACCTAAAAAGGAAAATGTAGGCTCACCCTCAAGTTCTTCCAGGCCTGTAAAAATGTCTTTGTTCTGCTAAACACAAAGGAAGATATTTTGAAGAATGTTTCAGCCATTGACTGCCATAGTATTTATTTTTTCATAGTATTTACCTCAAAACTAAAACATTCTTCAAAATATCTTCCTTTAGTGTTACTTCACATATATTCAGCAATATTGTTGATTTGACTGTACTGACACCAATGGATGAGAACTGACCTGAGCTGATGAGCTTTTTTATTGAACTCATTTCATTAATGATGATCGTTCTTTACACAGTTATTGAGCTGAACTGAATCAACTGATTTCCCCTGAATAATGACTGTTTATCGTCTTTTTAGAGCTGCTTTACAGCAGATTGAACTCTGTTTGCACCATTGAATCATTATTATTGTACTGTTTATTCCTGTACAGCTGCTCTGAAGCAATCTGTATTGTATAAAGCTCTGTATAAATAAAGGTGACTTGACTTGACAGTCATGTTTTTTTTTTTTTTTTTACATTTGGCTCTAGCTTTTAAAAACCCTGCAATGAGTTTTAAACACACGCCCCAGATCTAAAAAGGGCAAGAGGAACAACAAGCAAGACAAAATACACAACACTATCATCACTGTCATCAAATTATGCAACCTTGTAAAGCTGTGTGCTTTCAGATCAAATTCGCCGTCACATGCATTTCTGGCTGCCGTTGAACGGATCCACCCATTTTCCAGAAAGAGGTGCAAATGTGATCAAACCAGCTGCCATGACTGGGCTGTCAGTCATTCTGATGTTAAATAAAGAAACAAACGCTGAGGTCTACACTACACCCATGCCATAACTGCCCTTTATTGACCGGGGAAACCCAGGACGCGCTCACCTGAACTTTGCTCTAGTGCTTTCTGCTTTCCTTTATCATATGCAACCATTGTGCAATGACTTCCAGATAGTTCTCAATTCTCTTTCATTCTCATTTCTTTCTCTCCGGTATGACCACAGTAAATGTCTTATCATCTATCATCGCCTTTCCACCCCCAGCTCAAAGTTGTCAGAAACAAGGGTAAATGAGGTAACGAGTAGTTATCAAAAGTGGAGTGGTGGTAGAAAAGTGTCATTTCACCAGCTCCTTTGTTCTTTGTTCTGTCCCAAACTGCACTTCAGAGAAGTTATAATGTCAGCAATCTGCTCTTCTCAAACATTTATGATGGTTGGGTGCAGTGCTGGGGAAAGTTACTTTTATAATTTTACGTTACTCCCCCAAAAACGAATTACATTGCCTTTATGGAAAGTAATATGTTACGTTACTTTTGTGTTACTTTTCCTCACCTGGACTGGGCTTGCTTGTTTGTTTTTTAATAAAAAATAAATTTAAAAAAGTCCTATTTCTTGCAAATGTATAGACCCTTTCACACCAAAAATGAAATGAATAAGATAGATAGATAGATAGATAGATAGATAGATAGATAGATAGATAGATAGATAGATAGATAGATAGATAGATAGATAGATAGATAGCAAAGGAAGTACATAGCATTAACCAGAGTTATAGCCAAACTTTCTTTGACTTTTCCATACATTTTAATAGGCTATTTGTCTCCATCTAGTGGTGCAAATATTTTTTATAAAACAAACGTCTAGGATTTAATATGATTCCCCTTTTCTGCAGACATCTTCAACATTTAACAAAAATCATAATATCATGTAATTACAATATACTCATGGTGCTTTTTTGTTGTTGTGACGCACCTTTGCTTTCTTCAATTGTAGAAAAGCCACCAATGTCCCAATATGGCGCTGACATGCAGAGTCGGCCCGAGCATAGACTGTAAAAAATAGGGCCCGAGTCGGTTAGTAGGCTACAGTTTACTTCAAGACAACTCATTATGTAGGTGTGAAATAAACAGTTATGGAATTGTAGAAATTAAAGTTAATGCTCCAATCTCCTTCCGATAAAAAGTCCGTCGGTGCCTCAGTGACTACTTCGCTCAAAGAAACTGTCAATCACAGCTGTCAATCATGATGTCACAATCACAAAACCAAACTTATTTAAAAAACGAACACTTAAATGTACATCAGCGTGATAACTACCTAAAATAACAGAAACCAAAAATTATTTGAAGTGTAAATAATTTGATTGTTTAGTTTGTCTCAAGTCCCAATCGATTACATTGAGATAGCGGGTTTATAATTTAAACTGCATCCAGGTAACTTACCTGAGGGCGAATCGGCCATCGAAACGTTTTGGATTCACTTTACACTACAGGACTTGGTCAATAATGACAGATATTTAATTTTCTTAGACTGAAGGAACTTAATCTGGATTGAAAGACTGATGAAGGACTCTGGAGTATTGTTGTATTATGTTATGCCAATGCCAATAAAGTTTTTTTAAGCATTTAATATTATATTAATATAAAAAAGAAATAATTTTATTTTAGCGAACTGTCCCTTTAAATGCGCGAGACCCTCCCGGACACTAGCAGGCAGCGTCTCAGCGCGAGTCTCCTTGAGTTCTGCGCGCACTATTTCCACGTCACTGTTTGTGCTGACGCGGCGTAAGCGCTTCATCCATTCGGATCACATACGTGTCTGTCTCTTTTCAACCAAGCCTAGGATCCGAGCAGTGGACAGACCGGAGACATGGCTCCCAAAAGCGCCAACAAACAGCAGTCAGAGGAGGATCTTCTCCTGCAGGACTTCAGCAGGAACCTGTCGGCCAAATCCACCGCGCTATTCTACGGCAATGCGCTAATCGTGTCCGCAATCCCCATCTGTAAGTTCCTCATCTGTCCCTGCTGAAGACGAGACCCAGACTTCCTTTACTTGCTTAGTTCTCTTCTCTTCTACGTTACATCTATCTATCTATCTATCTATCTATAAAAAAAGACTAAACTGGGAAGGGTCATAGCACTTACATATTATTGTCCTATTGATAGTTTCACTGCTTCTATTGTTCTCCTCATTTGTTTGGATAAAAGTATCTGCTAAATGATTAAATGTAAATGTAATGGTTGAGTCTAAACATTGAACTGCTCACCTAGACACTATTCTAATCTAATGAGTGTGCTTTAGATTCTCACATGTTATACTTTATCTGCGTTCTTTCCCAAGGCTAAACGTTCACTGATGATTGATGACTAATGTTATTGTGATGTATGCATGATTCCTGCACATGTGTGATGTTGTCCAGGGCTGTTCTGGAGGATCTGGCACATGGATCTGGTCCAGTCTGCAGTGCTGTATGCAGTCATGACTCTGGTCAGCACTTACCTGGTTGCCTTTGCTTACAAGAATGTCAAATTCGTCCTCAAGCACAAGTAAGAATGCCCATCTCTTTACTTTTTTTTCTCTCTCTTTTGGGTTTTGCAAGCTTAATTAGTTCATTAGACTGAATGGATCAACTGCTATACTTTCAGGGTCGCTCAGAAGCGTGAAGATGCCGTGTCTAAAGAAGTGACCCGCAAGCTCTCTGAGGCCGACAACCGCAAGATGTCCCGCAAAGAGAAGGACGAGAGGTATTCATCTTAATTATGACACATTGTAATCGACTTGTCTGCTTTTATCAGTGTTATTTTAGTATTACACTATATACTTTAAAAATTTTTTTGAATTTGTATCTAATTTAGTAATTTTATTGTGCTTTTGTTATGTTTTCATATATTTCTATATATCTTTAATTTAGTTTTATTGTAATTTTAGTGCTTAAATTATTTCAGTTAACTGCCAAGGCAACACTTCAAATTTTTTGTAATATTTGTATTTATGTAGTTTTTGATGTAATATTTTATTTCAGCTTTATTTAAGTTACCAAAAAACAAATACTACTTTTTTGGTTTTGTTTAAAATGATTCTGAACAGACAACTAAACAAAATATGTAATTTATTAGAGGTTCAGACAAAATTGTTAATTAATGTGAATGAATTATTTGTAAAAATCGGATCGAATGAATAATTCAGTGACTGACTTGTTTGATTACTGGATGAATCAGCGTTTTTGAACGAAACTCTTGAGCGAACGATTCAATGACACGTTTTTACGAGTCCTATACCTGAATGAGAGCCGCTCTCTTTGGCTCAGCGGCGGCGCAAACACACATTTAAATGATCCGGTGTGAGTTTGTCAAAGGTTTAATAGACACTGGCTGATGTTTGAATCAAGATCGTGATCTTTTTAGCGCTTAATCGTGCAGCTCTAGTGTTCGATTTAGTAACCATTAAAGCAACACTAAAGATCCTTTTGTACCTTAAAATAATGTTTCCAAAATGGTTTCAGTGGTTCATCAACTCGTAACAGGGTGAACGGCACTTCTGCATTCGCTTTGCGCCCCTCTATCGGCTATAACCGCACTATGCAAGTTTGCCAGATCGGGTAGCGAATCTGTAGTTCGAATGAGACTTAAAAACTACAAATTTGACTTGCTTTACGGCAAGCGTTACTATAGTCAATAGTTTGTTTTTCTTCGTTTCTGATGTCGCAATACATCATACTTTCATAAAATCATGCAACATACTCTACCTTGTCTGTGGACATCATTCATTCAAAGCCGGTGCTAGATAAACAGCGAGCGTGCGTAAGCTAAATTATTTACGACAGCGGTAATGGACAATTCCGCTTCCAACCTGTAGGGGGACTGAAGAGGAAAAGTGCTTTAACAACACTGGCTATTATTGAAGACAGAAATGAACCACTTTAGAAGTATCCTGTTGATCTGCTCTTAAATATGTCTACTGTTTGAACGTACTTTGTTCCTAACACTGAGTCTGTGCCGCAGGATCCTTTGGAAGAAGAACGAGGTCGCCGATTACGAGGCCACAACTTTCTCCATCTTTTACAACAACACACTCTTCCTCATGCTCGTCATCATCGCCTCTTTCTTCCTGCTGAAGAACTTCAATCCAACAGTGTAAGTTTACTTCAGTGTTTACTCTTTTGAAGCCTCTTGATTGGTTCCGAAGTCTAACGTTTACCTGACGTGTTTGTCACAGGAACTACATTCTGTCCATCAGTGCTTCTTCAGGACTGATCGCCCTGCTGTCCACTGGCTCCAAATAAAACAGGACAAGATTGAGGAACACACAAAATGAGAGGATTATGGGATTGGGGGGGAGGGAGGTGTGGCGACGTGTTAAAGGAGGTTTGTTATCATTCGGGAGGGCGTTTATCATTTCATCTGTTCATGAAATTCATGATCACTTAAGGCCTTTTGTTTTTGTTTTGTACCAATAAAGACTGTTGACTTATTTTTTCTCGTCATATTTTCTTATAAGGAACACAGGAGTGCAACATGACCAAAATATTTCACAATAAGGATATACTGTATATCACAATATTGTGATTTCTGATGGAAATTCCACCTGTAATAAGCAAGCACACACATGGGTTTACTGGCCTTATGTGTTTTTATTTTCAAGCATATATTCTACCTCTATCAACTGTTTACATATTTATATTTACAGAAGTCACTTCTGCCATACAGGGAGAGATGCATGATATGAGAAAAGACCCTGATGCAGAGGTTCAGGACAGCCTGTGTATCCAACAACTCATCTCAGCGTTACAAACTCTAGAAAACAACAGCCACCACATGGTGTGATTTCTTTGTTTTTGTAAAAGACTTCATTTACAATTGAGAAAAGCTCACAGTATTCCACTCGTGGACCCATGGGAGAATGGGCAAGCCCTAATGTTCATGCAGGTGAGAATCAAGGCACTCCGCAGGGAGACTAAAGGTAACACTATGTACACACACTGTGTTGCTTTCAACACTGGTTTTCTGTACAGAGCCATCTTGTTTTCTCAAGCCAACATCCATCAGGTTTCAAATGTATCTAAAAGCTCTGAGAAGTTACATACTACAGGGTTAAGCAGCTTTAAAATATCAAGGGCATGATAAAGTATGGCTTTCAAGTAGGGCAAGCAAGAGTTATAAAGTCACACGTGAGGCACCCGCAAACTGTCAATCAAATTCACCCCCATTATATCTTAATGCTGACATGCAGATCAGGAGCTCCAGTCATTATTCACTGACCCTTATGATGGTTTCAAACCTATATATTTTTTTAAACATCTCACTTTTTTTTTTTCCATACAATGAAAGTCAATGGGGTCCAACAACAGGAATAAAGTCATTCAGGTTTGGACCAAAATGAGAGAGTAAATGATGACAGGATTTTCATTTTTTTGGGTGAACTAATAACCCTTGTGAAAAAGAAAAGGCATACTTTTAAAAAGAGTACTTATGGAAATAATATATTTAAATATTAGTTAATTGCATTTTAATTCAATGAAAATGTATTTAATAAATGCATTTAGCTGAACTTTAGTTTATATTTTGACCCACTTAAGTAGAACGTAATTACAACATCTTTTATAATATATATTTTTATTATATTATTGTCTTTGGAATATAGTTAAAGTGTACAGCTGAATTTAATAAGCATTTATGGTAAATGTAGAGATACTTTAAAAAAAAAATCTGTTGAAACTTGTGTCATGAATTTAATTATTAGTAATTACACATTTGTAAATGATGAAGCTGCAATTTAGTACATTTAAAATATAGTAACTTTAAAAGTAGTAATAATTATAAGCAAAGTACTTTAGATATGCTTTGGTATGTTAGTCAATACATCAAAATAAGTGTACTTCTTTAAAGCATGACAAAAGATTATCAAAACCCAATCATTTAAAATATACTTTAAAGTAAAACCTTTTAAAAAGTCCAATTAAGTGTTAAGAAACTGAAAGTGGCCTTCAATTGAAATTAGAAGTACAGTTTTTTACTTTTAAGATTTGAAGTGCACATTTAATACATTTAAGCACACTTCTTTCTCACAAGGGCATCCCTTGAATTCCTAAACTCTTCCTTATTACTGTTACTAAAGGAAAAATCAAGTCACTCATTTATAATCAAACATTACCATGAATGCATTAGTCTGCTGGTATAATATACTCTATGCATGTCAGATCAACTTTAATACTGTATATTATGCAGTGCGGATTGAGGTCGGTTTATAATACAGTTGCATGTTCAATAATCACATATGCTACCCTCATTCAAGTAATTTCCAAGGGTCCGAGGTGTGCATTGAGTTATTTATCCATGGCTCACATTATGAAGCAAACACACATATTCTCTATTAAAATATCCCTCATCAATACAGGCAAAACAGCTCGAATCTTTGCGAGTGCACATTGTTCCACCGAGTCAGAGCTCTGCAGTCTGTGAAACAGGTGTGCAGTTGCTGTGTTCGAACACAAGAGGGCGACATGCGCTGTTCCTCCACTCTGTGTGCTAATACCTCCAGGTGTCCCAGTGGTGGATGGTTTTGAGAGCAGAGGCCAAGCATGGGTCATGGGTGTCTATGATGTTCAGAAGTGTGTGAAGCTCCCCTTTCCTGGACACCAGTCGTGGGATTCTCGCTGTGGTGTTCGGGTGTAAAGGCACACCAGCAGAAACGGGATGCAGGTACAGGTTATGGAGGACGGCACTCTAAGGCTTCAGAGAGAGGTCGGACCGATGATGGAAACAGATTTGGAGCAGGAACCACTAGGGCACGAACACTGCTACACACACACACACACACACCTCCCTTCACCATGAGTGTGTGTCCGGAGCCACTAGGACCGGAAGTCCTTCTTATTGTACGGCCTGTTCCCAAGTATATGATCAATGTCTGAAACTATATGGGATGTCATCTTTGGAAGTACCTGAACGTGCAAATAAATTAGTTAGGAATCTTCTGGAAATTAATAGATGCGTAGAAAGTCATAGGGCTGTTTACACCTGGCATTAAGATGTTTTGGTTGCTCGGATCACAGGTGGACGACGCTAAATACAGGAATAAACAGGGTCTAAAACGTTTTGAGCTAGTCCACTTTCAACCACTTCCAGAGGTAGTCGAAAACACATTGCTTTCGTAGTGTAAACGCTCATGTGTTCAAACAGCCACAGAAGACGTCTACTCTCCGTCTACTGACCTAATCATTGTCGGAAGAGACTAGCCAGACGGGATTTAAAGGGGTGGTTGATTATGATTTCACTTTTCTAACTTTAGTTAGTGTGTAATGTTGCTGTTTGAGCATAAACAACATCTGCAAAGTTACAATGCTCAAAGTTCAAAGCAAAGGGAGATATTTGCTTTTACAGAAATCGCTTTATAAGGACTACAACAAACGACTGGTAGGGACTACACGAGCTTCCTCCTGGGTTAGTGACATCACCAGCCCTAAAATTGACATAAACCCGCCCCGGGAACACTATTTATAGATTATCAAGACAGAATATGCTAATCAATGACTAGAAGATAACTACACATCAGCTTCATAAATTCAAAAACCATTCAGAAATGTCCTGTTGCTTCTACATGTCGTCACTTCTTCTTGAGTCTCTCCATCTTTGTCTGTCTCTGGTTTGAACATTAAAGGCTAAACGTTTTTAAAATTTTCAGTGCATGTCTGTGTGAGTGCAAGCTGTTGAAGCTCCGCCCCCTGTGCCGGAAGCAGCAGCTTATTTGCATTTAAAGGGACAGACACAAAAACGGGGCATTTTTGCTCACCCTCAAAAATTGACAACTTTAACATGCTATATGAAAATATCTGTGTGGTGTTTTGAGCTAAAACTTCACATACACACTCTCGGGACATCAGAGATTTATTTTACGTCTTGTGAAAATGGCATTATACCACCCCTTTAAACTTTGTCGGCTGGAGACCCAAGTTTGGTTTATTATAGATGAAAAACATACCAAGCACAATGTTCTCTCACCATTCCTGATTTCTAACACACTCACAGTGTTCGGCTGGTCTTGAAACTGTCAGAGCAGAAACTAAAGCTGCTGCTCTCTTTGTGTTTTTCCATCATCCATTCACATTCGTATGTAAATTGCGTGAGCTTATTTTGTCCATTAGATTGAAAGATCTGAAAAAGCCCAAACATTTACCCGCCCATAGACCCTCCCCTTGAAGAAATCAGGACAGAAGAGACGGATTAAAACACTAGGTGTAAACGGGAATGTGTCTCCCTCGTCTATTGTGATCCGATCGACCAAAACGCATCTTAACACCAGGTGTGAACAGAGCATATATCTCACCTGTATGGCTCCCAGGTTTTCAGTTAACTGCTCTGCATTAGAGGTTCCTAACAGGACTGAACTCACTCCCTCGTTCCGCAGACACCAGGCTGGAGGACAAAAAAAGGCTTCAAATCAATCTTCTCAGCCGATTACAGTTTGTTGACAGAGTGGACAGTAATGTTGTGTTGTGTTACGGTTGTGTTTGAAGTGTTGACGGGAGCAGTCTTACCTACGGCCAGCTGAGGCAAAGTACAGCCAAGCTTCTCTGCAATATGACCGAGTTCTTTCAGCTTCGCCTGCTGCTTTCGTCCATCCTCACTCACTATCTTGTCTTTCAGCCACTGGTACGACTTCAAGACAAAACGAGTAGACGAGTAAAGTCGGGTAGGAAGAAGCATGGCACAAAATAAATAGTTGATTTGTCACTGTGTATATGCAAGCGAGCACGTTTATAGCAAATTAGGTACCTTCATAGATGCCCTAGAGGATTCTGGGATACCATTTTCATACTTTCCAGTGATGATCCCACAGGCCAAAGGGGACCATGTCATGGCGCCCACACCTACAGTCACACACAGAATCAAGATGAGTTGTGCTGCGTGACAGTCAGGATTCAGAGAGTAAATGATGATTGATTGACACCTGCCTATCTTATGGTAGAGCTCAGGCAACTGCACCTCGACCTTCTCCCTCTGGAAGAGATGATACTCCGCCTGCTCACACACTGGAGGAATCAGGTTAAACTGCCTCGCTACAGAGTACGCCTCCTAGAAAGACACAATCAGATTTACACTTTTGATACAATCTCTGTAATAACTACAATTCATACATTTCCATTTCCACCTCCAAGTGCTTTCATAATGTCTTTACTGGGCCGTCAGAAGAAGCAGATATTGCAGATATTACATGCTGGAAATTATTCTCATTATATAGCCTGAGGCTAGTCAGTAACAAACCTAGTTACAAAAATGCCTGTTTTCACAAATCATGTTGGTTTCAAACACCTTTTTCTATCATTCAGTCTAAAATGTAATATAAAACTTCACTGCTGTTGGATAATATAATATAATATAATATAGGCGTGTGTCCTGTGTAGAATTATTTTGTATATATAAATACACACATGTATGTATTATATTTAAGAAAAAATTGTTATTTATATATAAAATATTTATATTGATAAACAATATAAATTCTGTATGTATTTATGTATATATATATATATATATATATATATGCAAATATTTCTTAAATATACATGCATATGTGTGTATTTATATTTACAAAATAATTATACACAGTACACACACACATATATTATGTAAACACAAACTTTTATTTTGGATGTGATTAATCATTGCCCAGCTCTAATGTTATATAATATAATATAATATTAGTAATTTTTCTGTAGAAGCTAACTTTCAAAAGTAAACTAACATTGGAAAATATTTACTGTAGTAAAAAGTGTGACAACTAGTTATTTTCTCCATTATCATGTATAGTAATATCCCATAACTGATTGGCTCCTTGGTATCATTTCAGGCTATGAACACACGTTCCAGTCGGGGGTGTGTTTACGTGGGATAGATCTGGCGTGACACTAGAACATGGTATTATCACAGTCACACAAATTACAGGTCATCAGTGTGTGTCCTCTTTGTAAAACTCTGATCAAGCCTACATTTATCGCCCATGAATTGATAATGTCAGCGCTTAATTACAACATATCAGTTTGTGCCAACTTGCTTTGTGCAACACTGCAATTACAGCAACATACAGTACTGACAAACCACTGACTTCAGTCACAGGGCTAAAAATATGTGATGTGGCCAATATACACTAGAGGAGCTGAGGTTGTTGTTCCAGCAAACACACTGTTTGCTCCTGAATTCAAGCTTAAAGGAAGTAAATGATCAGCAGTTCTGTCATGACATGCAAGTGATGCACTTAATTCTGCTGAACTGGTGTGTCCTGCAGGGTGACATGTTTAGTGAAGTGTCATATGACAACTGAGGTTAAGAAAAATGTTACTTACCATTATTTCCATAGCTGTCCATCGTGAGGTTCCCCAGTACATGGACATGCCCTGGTTTATCACGTAGGTCATGGCTCTGACAATCTCTGTGGAAACAAACATTCACAAATTATGTTCTGTTATGAATGTTATTGTATTTGAAAGTGCACTTGTAGTGTACTTTAAATCTTACATGTATATATATATATATATATATATATATATATATAAAAAAAAACTACTTGCAAATAATATATCAATGAAATAAAAGACCACATAAGTGTACTTAAAGAGAGTGCACTTATATGTTTAGTTGCACGTTAAAAAAAGTGCAATTTCAAAGAAGTACACTTATTTTGATGTTGACTAACATACTAAAGTACTTGATTATAATCTAAACAGTAGTGCATTGTTATACAACTTTACGTTTAAATGTACTAGATTTTAAATGTGCCAAATTGCTTCTTAATTACAAATGTGTAATTACAATATTTTAAATAATGTCGCGTTCAAAGCAATGATCACATGACACAGGAAATTTAATAACAAAACCTTTACTTGGAAACACGCAGGACTATATAGGAATCTCATTTAAACTCATATAACATTATCACACAAACAGAAGTGATACTGGACAAAGGACTGAGGAAACTTAAAGGCTTAAATACAGTTAATGAAGGAACTAAATGAACCACAGGTGAACCTAATCAGTCACTGATGAAACCAACTAGCAAAAGGAACTGAAATCAAACCAAAACTGAACGAGACCATTACAAATATATTACATACAAGGTTCAGTAAAAATGACGTTGAAATATATTTTAGTTTATCATAAATGCTTGTCAGTAATTCAAATACAATAAAAGTAATGAACTTGCATATAAATATGCAACTAAGTTCTATTTATAAAAAAAGCACTTAAAAGTTCAGCTGAATGCATTTAACATATATTGTAAATTATAATACATGCTTTATCATGGAACTAAAACATTGGACCAGCATTCAGTCAAAAAAAATTATGCTAAAGTATCCCTCTTTTTCACAAGGGCGTCATGATAATTTAATCTTTAATTTTATTTAGTTTATGTTGAAAAGCCAGAACAAGTAAAAACAAATTAGGCTGTTATTAAGATAAAACAAACTACAATAGTTCCACTGGTCATTAGTCATAAATGTCAGATTTGGTGTAAATTAGCTAAATTGTGAAATTCTCTAAAGCTGTGTGTGATTAGTATTCTTTTCTGCTTTATTCAGAAACATAATCTGGTATGGTGCGATATATTTTCATTCACTGTGTATCAGCTTGGGTTCATTAAGTTCAGCTTGACGTACTTTTGTGTGGTTTCACTCAATTCAATAAGCGCACTCGTGAGGAATAAAAGAATGCTGAAGTGCAGTGTAACTTTATATTCCCTTCAGCTTTTAGAGCGAGAAAGCAGGGGACTGCAGAGCCACTGAGGAACTTTAATATGCACTGCACACAGTGATGAGCACCAAACTCTGGACACTTTACGCATCGATGCAGCAGAAAAGCACTGCATAGCGATCTGCCTGCCCATGTCTATGAGACAGACAGTGAGAGGTGTCAACGTCTAGCCCATGTTTAAAGATAAAACGCATAGATGATTAAGCAAAACAGGCTCATTGGAAAAACATGCCCATGGCAACATTGCTGCAAAATTATATTACGTTCATGTGTAATATCTTCTTGTGTAGGGTGACCATACGTCCTGTTTAACCAGGACATATCTGGCCAGGATTTCGAGATCGCCCAAAATGCCCGGGATTCGTCTTTTGCTTTCTACAGTCACCATTCATTATGTTTACATTATTACGTTATTTGACACTGACACGTACGTGTCAGCTTTGCAGGTCATGCATTCTGATTCCCACGGATCCCGATCGAGACGAAAACACGGGAATTTTCTTAGCAATGCTTACACGCACATCAACCGATCACTTGTTTAGCGTTCATGTAAACACTACATTCAGATTAACCAATCGGAATTAATTCAGTAGGCTACTACTGAATCAAAAGGTGTACATGTAAACAAAATGAATGGCGACGAGAAAGCAAAAGCCGAATCGCGGATATTTTGGGCGATCTCGAAATCCCGGCCGGACATGACCTGGAATATGGTCACCCTATTCTTGTGTAACCCCCACTCCGAGCAGGATTCGGCTTTTCTGGCATGGGAGGTTCACTAACAAGGACACAGCCAGGGGAGTGAGATTTTACTATCTGGCCTCTGTTACACTCACCCCACTAAATCGTCCCATCCGGGTCACGGCACCAACGTAACTCCTCCGGTTCTACTTTGAGCGGGATTTGAACTGCCGTTTCCAGCATGAGAGGCGCACAGGTTCATTAACAAGGACACAGCCTTCAGCGTCAGTCACTAGTGTGACTCTTGAGGCCAGGGAAGTGAGGTTTTACTAGCTGGCCTGTGTTACACTCACCCCCCTAAACCGTCCCATCTGGGTCACGGCACCAATGTTACCCCTCCGGTTCTACTTCTACAAACAAGGACACAGACTTTAGTGTCAGTCACTTCTCCTGAGGCCGGGGGAATGAGGTTTTACTAGCTGGCCTCAGTTAGGCTCATGCCCCTTAACCTCACTCCCATCCGGGTCACGGCACCAACATAAGTCCTCCGGTTCTACTTCCAGCGGGATTCGAACTGGCGTTTCCGGCATGGGAGGTGGACGCACTAACAAGGACGCTAAAGACTGCAGCCTCTAGCTTCAGTCGCCCAGTGAGTGGTGGTAAAAGCACTTTCAGTTTTCTGATGAACGTGAATCTGGCAATGTTTTATTACGGTGATTGTTGTACATATTGTGAGAATTTTCAATTATATTTGAAAATAACATACTACCTACATTAAACCTAACAAAAGCAAATGTGAGATAAAAACACATTTGCTGAAGCATCCATGTCATTTTAGCTTGCTAAGTGCATTGCGCTACAATTTTACTATGTCAGAAAAGTCATACATATGGAGCTGTTTATGTGATGCAAACATCAAAACTTATTAGTTTACAAATCATGCACTATGGTATAAATGTTCTGAGGTCATAACACAGTATTGTACAAGGAACTGCATGAAAATGTCTTTATTAATGGATAATCTACCCCTGTAATCATTATTTTTGTGTTTTGTTGGCTTTAGTGTTAATTTCAGCCAATGGAATCAGTTTGGGGTCCTAGACAGACTCAACTCACAGAGCGAACTGCATTGGAAAGGTAATGACATTTATCATAAATTAACTGAGTTTGTAACAA
Organism: Rutilus rutilus; assembly: GCF_951802725.1. Lineage (NCBI taxonomy): Eukaryota > Metazoa > Chordata > Actinopteri > Cypriniformes > Leuciscidae > Rutilus > Rutilus rutilus. Next base: position 45,410,044 of record NC_140213.1, read on the forward strand.
ATAAACTTTATTGTGCTAGACTCGAGGATGATGTAAAAACAGTAAATGGAAGTTAAATTAACATCAATCAAGAGTAGCAGGTTGTCAGGCTGTGTTAGAGAGAGCTGAAAAGCTTGTTAAAGTGGAGAAGTCTGAAAGTATTGGCTGAGTCAGGGTGACCTTGGCATCTGGCGCAGGGCTTTGAAATATTGCTAAGCCCTAAATGCTACACAACAGAACAGCTCTGAGCAGTACATACATTACCAGAAGGGCATACTGATCCCCTCACCCAAGAGAATATTGATTGAGCTTACAAAAAGAGGGTGGATATAAAAAAAATCTCTAATTTCTAGCTCTAAACTGTGCTCTAAGCGATTTAAACCATTTTGCTAACTTTGCTACTTTATGCATAAGCTAATGCTTCCCTGCTATTTACAGAGTTTAAGGCGGTCACATAAGCCGCGTTTCCATTACCCTTCAAATTGCGCAAATTGAAAGTGCGAATTGAAAATACGCCCAATGGAAACACGTCATTTTCACAAAAACGTCCATTTATCTCCAAAAAAAATTTATGCTAACATGAAACATGCTTCATAAACATGAAACATAACATGCTTATGTTTTTCAAGCAATTCGAAAAATAAATATTTCGCAAAAAACTGCAATGGAAACGTGACTTTCCAGGTCACCTGACGTAGATAACGCGGTGTGTTTGGACAGAATACGAGACAGAGTTCTTTATTAAATTCATAAAAGACAAAAGAATTACAGGAATACTGGATTCTAAACCTCAAAGAAATGCCACAATCAAAGACCTCAAAGCAGATATGAGGGAGAAACACCTCATACGAGCCTCTCTCAAGTATAAGTGTCTTTCCTTGCCATTAATGATTGGATAACACACATAAGTCTCCTTCCATTAATAATAATAGCCAGTGCAGCGGCTGAGACATACATAAACCTACCAACGTCCGTTGCCATGATTTTTGGAATTACTTGCTTATCGCAAGAGGAAAAAATTACGTTTTAGTCGCATAACATCGGTTAATGGAAACGCTGTCATTTTGCAATCGTTTTTTCTCGACATTTAGAAAAAAATTATCGCAAAAGTTTTGCGCAAATCTGTAATGGAAACGCGCCTATAGACCGGGAGTGTCCAAACCTGCTCCTGGAGGGACACTGTCCTGCACAATTTAGTTCCAACTAGGGATGCACCGATATGAAAATATTGGTCGATACCGATATTTGAAAGCCGATAATCGATATATTGGCCGATAAATGTAAATAAAAAAATGTATATACTTTTTAAAAGCCTGATCACATAAACAAATGTCAAGCACACAATTATAATGTTCTCATTATAATTTTATGTAGCCTATATGACAGACTTTTTTGAAGTGATTCCAATCATATTTAAAGCAGTTCAAAATCATCATGGTGAACAGTGAGCATCTGAAGTGTCTCAGGCTCAGCTTAAGGAAATAATCCATCTATTAGCTTTAACATATTGGCCAAATTTTCTTATGAGGCCGATGACAAATGATGTTTTATAAACAAAGTTCGGGAGGAGCACGTTCAAATAAGCAATCCAATCTACTCGTCATCAAACAATTATGTCTACCCTAATCAGCATGACTAGAAGTATATATATATCCACACTGTCAACTCACCTAATATTCCTTGACAGTTTTTCAGCATCCCTCCACCACCCCGACTCCCCACTCTTGGCTTAATCTTTACAGCCAGGAATACGGGGGGAGTACTCTGGGTTCGGGCCGAATACCGAGCCCGGAGCCCTCTCCTCGGACAGCACGCCAAATACGCATTTATTCTATCTAACTTATTTGTAAGTGTGAACTAGTGAATAACATTAAAAATGAACAATCGGCTGATACCGTTATGGTGGCCGACATATCGTGCATCCCTAGTTCCATCCCCAAATTAAACACTCCTGAACCAGCTAATCAAGGTCTTACAAACTAGAAACGTCCAGGCAGGCGTGTTGAGGCAAGTTGGGTCAAAACTCTACAGGACAGTGGTCCTCCAGGACTGAGTTTGGACCCCTGACATACACGTTGTGATTTCTCAGGGCACTCATTTCAGTGAAATCTTCCAGATAGTAGAGACTTTTTAAGCAAAGGGCTAAAAACAGCTTGCCTAGCATTTTAACATGTATTTTAACTAATTAGCACCATCCTGAGAGATCATAAATTGTCTTGAATCCCTCCATGGTTGTCTCTAAGGCATGAAACTTTCTCAAAGTATGTGAAATAAATGCTTCTAGCTATGCAGGCTCAATTAAATTCATAGGACAATGCATTCTCATCCCAGTTATAGGCTATGCGTTGCGCTTTATCACTAGGGGTGCTGTAGGCGGGTTGGTTTTTTCCAATTCTTCAGTCAATTTTCGTTTTAGCACAATTATTAAACTGTTGTTACTGCCACAGTAAAGCAAGAATGCACAAGTATCAAGTATGCACTTGCAGTACATTCGCTTCGGTTTCTGGCCTTCAGAAGAAAAACAACTTTGAAGCCGATCAATCTCCTTCTATCATTCATGTTCTCCATCTTCCTCTACTACTATCTGTTCTTCTCTCTTCTCCTTATGTATTTAGGCTTTTGGCATTTGTCTGTAGATAATACGATGGATAAACGAAAGAGAAAATCAGCTAGTCATTTCTTTATGAAGGTCAAAGAGGCTGGAACAACTACCTTTCTTCTCTTCATTTTGCTCTTCTGAGAATAAAACAGTCAGCAGATTCTCATTTTAATGCACATTTTCTCCAGATCAGTCTTGGTGAAGTTGTTTCTCTCTGTTGTTTATACTGTTCAAGAGACTTCGCTATTCTGTGGTTTGTACCAAAAGCACACTATTAAACAGTAGATTCGATTTTCCGGCCGACTGCACTTGAAGCTTTGGGCAGCACTGAGCTTTAACAGCAGTTTGGTAGCTTGCTTGGCTGCATTGCGTTCCTCGAAGAGGTCTGAATATTCAGAAAGGCGCCCCGGGGACTGCACTTAATCATAACCCTGTTATCATGAATACATATTTCAAAGCACTTAGAACTCAGATGGATGTGCCTGCAGGACACCAACACTCATTCTTTTGTCCATCTCTGGCTTTTGATGCCGTATTGTCATTCACAGCACTTTTCTAGAGAGTATCCCAAAGCGCTTTTGTGAAGGTATAAGGTACAAAAAGTCTACTAAAGTCTTCAAGATGTACCCCGAACAGGTCAACTAATGTAATGATTTTCATGCACTGCCGTTCAAAAGTTTGGGGTAAGCAAGATTTTTTTAAATGAATACTTTTAATAAGAAAGGATGCATTAAATGAATCAAAAGTGACATATACAGTAGATTTGGATTTCAATTAAATGCTTTTAAACATTCTATTCATCAAAGAATTTTGGGAAAAATATGTCACATTCCACAAACATATGAAGAAGTGCAACTGTTTTCAACATTGATAACAATCAGTAATGTTTCTTAAGGCATGTCGTGAATTCGAAGAATGCTGAAAATTCATATTTGCCATTCCAGGATTAGATTACATTTTTAAATATATTCAAATTGAAAAAAAAGTTATATTCAATTGTAATAATATTACTGTTTTTGCTGTATTTTTTATCAAATAAATGCGTATAAGCAAATGAGACATTTTTTCAAATCAAATCTTACTCGCTCCGTTCCCAAGGCTCTCGGCCCCACCCTGCTTGCTGTACTCACTGACCCCAAACTTGAGAACATTAGGTGTATATTTGGCCAAACTCACCCTCCATCGGTGTGTTGCTATCGGGCCGGTTGGCGAAGACCACATCTACATATTCCAGCTGCATTCTCTGCAAAGAGCCCTTGAGACCTGAAAGAGGAGATGGTTATTGTGAGTGTGTTTGAGTCTTCCTTTTCAAAAGGTCTGGTAGTGTTTACCTAACAATATAGCGTGATTAGCTGTGCATGGGAGACGGGTTTGTGCTAACTGAAAAGGTGCATGCTATGACAGATCACAATTTGCTGACGACTCAAGCCTTCATGACATCAGGAGAAACCCTCAGCTGTGTGAGTCTGGAGTAATCAAGCTCTTTCTGTGCAGGGCTCATTCACTCGTTGTGTCTCTGTCTTTAATTCGGCTGGATTGATTGGGACTGGGTTTCCTCCTGTGCCCATCTCTAGAGGCTCACTCTGACAGGGTCAGCATCCTGAGGTCAGATGAAGCTTTACAGTCAGGAAATGATGGTGTCTGTCAGCAGTTTGAGACACAGCGAGAGATGTGCGATTGATCAATGATATAGTGGAAAGTAGCCCAATGAGAGCTGTTTCAATCCAAATTTGTGAATTTAACTTGCGTGCAAAGTTGCAATATCGCATAAAACATTTGCAAATAAAGCAGCGTTTCCATCCCATATGTTCATGAGAACAAAAATAAATCGTCACTTCCTGGGAAATTAGCGTGAATATCTGTAATAAAAATGGAAGTTGCTGCAATTGGGGAAGCCGCTGTGTCTCTTTTTTCCTACATCGTAAATGACTTATGAAACGCAATAAACGCTGTCATGTTATCTTGCGTTCGGATGCTGGTGTTTGTGAACGCATCATGTAAGACGCTCCTGGAGGGAATTAAACCAAATTAGCTAATTATGATCAAACCAATTAGCATTCACCATCGCACGCCTGCAGGACAGGTGATCGGTGCGTAAGAAAAAAGACCAAATGGGTAGGTAAAAAAAAACAAAAAACAAGGAACTCGTTGCTAATAAAACTGATACTCATTTGCAAGTATTGATAGTGTGTGGGAGTTCCTTGTTTTTTTAGAATGATCAAACCAGCAATTGAGATGCTGATTGCTATTGGTCACTTGGTTAGTCCAGTTATCCTATCAAATCCACAGTTGAGTTTGTTGTGCATCAAAGGGATTTATTCGGTAAATGTTTTTCCATCGTAGTCTTTTTATCTGATCAAAAATGTATCCGCCTCAATTGAGGGCACAATTGAGTTTGCCGTTTCCATTCCATCTTAATCATTATCATTAACATTATTTTTTATTCAATGTGCTGTATGCATTGCATGAATTGCATTTTAAGTGCAGTTTTTAAATAACTTAATCCAGACTGTCATACTATGACATAACTTGACAATCGTGGGGAAGGGATGTCACTTCATTTCACAGGACCACATACACAAAATCTGTGTATTTACACAATATTTCACAATATCTGTGTATCCTGAGAGACAGATTGTGTGTCAAAATGTGTATGTGCCAAAAATGTATCTCAGCCCACCTGTGTGTGTGTGTGTGTGTGTGTGTGTCTGTGTGTGTGTGTTTCATGTAAACCCTTCATTACGTGGTGAAAAATGTCCCCACAAAGATGGAAATATCCGAAATACATGTTTTGGTCCCTATGAGGAGGTTTTCTGTAATGGGTACGTTTAGTGTAAGGGGATATAATATACAGTTTGCATAGTATAAAAATCATTATGTCAATGGAATGTCTCCATAAAACATTAAAACCTGTGTGTGTGTGTGCGTGTGCGTGTGTTTTGCAGCCTTACCAGACCAATGACTGAACCAAACGCAATGATGTAAATCTAATATACGGCTGGTGTGTTCACAACTTCACAGACAAGCTCCAGATGCAGGGAGCTGCAGGTGTGTTACAGGAGTGTGTATCCTGAGCTCTGTGTTTATAAAATAGGTGTCTGGCCTCGAACTTGCTGGCATGGAAGAAAAATAAGAGCCTGTGCAGAACAGCACACACAACCAATCATTCATCCACCATGTAACCCTGAATATCTAGGCCAGGGTGTGTATTATTTCCTGCACTTTCACACCAAAGGTAACTCTGAACCTGCTGAGAGCATCTACTGTGTGAATTACAACATAACCCGTTTTTCAGGGCAGTGGTTAATACTGTAATATTAAAAGAATAGCTCACCCACAAACTAAACTGATTAACCTTGCTGAAATGCAACTAAAATTCAAGGTGCCTGTTTGTGCCAGATGAAATTCAGTCAAGAAAAAGTCAGATGCATGGGCGATTAGGCATTCGTTCTCGGCTTGATTCTGTGCAAAGTGTGTTCGGTGACTGATGTCGTTTGGCAAGTCACTCTCGTGTGTGTCTGGCTCTGTCCTCTTTAGTCCTGCTCTCTGTTAGTTCTGCCTTCCAGAGCAACACGAACACTAAAACCACTCAATCAATGCCCCGCGAGGAGCCAAACACATCACACACACACACACAAGCTGTGATCACACAGTGAGAGGATTTAAGAAAGAGAAAGTGTACTTCACCTTCAATAATGTGTTTCCTGGAAAGGCCTCGTTCGGTCTCGGCTCTGTGGCGAAAAAAAGGAGACGGACGTACATCACAAAGCCAAGTTTAGTTCAGTCTAACATATGAGACATGTCCTCCTCTTCCAATCTGGGACTTTTCAACTTCAAATAAAACTCTGGCATTTTTTAAATGCTAATTATTATTCATGAGAGAGGATTTGTGGGGAAATGGGACAGGCCTTTTCTTCAGTCTTATCGAGGTCCGCAGCTGCACTTCTGCTCACTGACTCCCAGAACACTTTCTCATTGAGAAAACACTGGGTCAGCGCTCGCCCTGAACTGACGACTATAATTGCATTTATGAAATGTGGGAATCTACGGATGTCGGCGTTAAGTGTGCTGCCCTTTAGAATGTGCAACGGCGCGAGTTATGAAATAAAAGTTCTCATGATAGGAAGTGACATACTGTACGAGCACAATGACAGTGAAATGACAGTTTACTCACTTTCCACCCCAGTAGAGCTTTGTGGTAATAACCAGACTGGATCGCCTTTAGAAAAGGAGGAAGGAGAGAGGGAAAAGTGAGTTAAATATGCACATAAATGTTCCAAAATAACTTTCACTCAAGGGAAAATCTGATTAATCAATAAAACCATCAGTAAACAAACGCTGAACAGAGGAGAGTGCTGGAGAAAAGAGAACGAGACAGAGCTCGTAATAAAACAAGAACCAACATTAGCTTGGCTTCTCAGAGATGGCGAGAACTGAGGGATTTGAAATGTTGTAAAAGTGACGCAGAGATGGTGTTTTTATTACTCAACAGGTGAATAAGAAGTTTTATTGAACAGATAAACTGCCATATGTAGCTCTCTAACAGGTCATTGTGCATGCGTAGTGCCCTTCCTTGATAAAATCAGTATTTAATCATTTTTCGTTTTTGTCTTGATGACATTCCTAAAAAGAAAGCAGGCATTATGTCATAAGAGCTTGTTTAAATGAAAATAATGAAAATATTCAGTAAATATTGAGTCTCCTCTGACAGGTTCTGACCACATATGGAAGTTCGAAAGATGTAAAACGCATGTAAACATCAGAGATCTTGTTATAACAGGGCATGTGACAAGAGTATTTTTGAATGCGACTGAAGATTTGATTCAAGCATTTACATGCTTTCAATCGGATCCTGTTTACATGAAGCATTTTCAATCTGATTATTTGGGTAATAATGTAGCTATTGCAATAAACGCAGCCAAAAGGGACAAAAATATTAAACAATCTTACAGACCCCAAACGTTTAAACGGCAGTGTATAGAAGACATTTATTATGCAAATGTGGCAAAGATTCACGATTGCTGGATGAAGCCATGCCATAACTGCATTATCATCTAGATCTGTTTGCAAAAACCAGACTGGTGTGATTTCAGTCAAATTAGGGTTTTAGTCTGACTGAAATTGAACGGCTTCTATCTATGTTGGCCAGCTATTCGCTCGTTCATTGGTCACATGACTTCATCAAACAGGAGAGAGAGAGAGAGAGAGAGAGAGAGAGAGAGAGAGTGAGAGAGTGAGTGTGAGAGAGTGAGAGAGAGAGTTTGTAAGTGAGTGAGTGAGTGAGTGAGAGTGTGAGAGAGTTTGTGAGTGAGTGAGTGACTATGAGTGAGTGAGTGAGTGAGTGTGAGTGAGTGAGTGAGTGAGTGAGTGAGTGAGTGAGAGAGTGAGTGAGTGAGTGAGTGAGAGAGTGAGAGAGAGTGAGAGAGTTTGTGAGTGAGTGAGTGAGAGTGAGTTTGTGAGTGAGTGAGTGAGTGAGAGTGTGAGAGAGTGCGAGAGAGAGAGTTTGTGAGTGAGTGAGTGAGTGAGAGAGAGTGAGATAGAGAGTTTGTGAGTGAGTGAGAGTGCGAGAGAGTTTGTGAGTGAGTGAGTGAGAGTGTGAGAGAGTGCGAGAGAGAGTTTGTGAGTGAGTGAGTGAGTGAGAGAGAGAGTGAGAGAGAGAGTTTGTGAGTGAGTGAGAGTGCGAGAGAGAGTTTGTGAGTGAGTGAGTGAGAGTGTGAGAGAGTGCGAGAGAGAGAGTTTGTGAGTGAGTGAGAGTGTGAGAGAGTGCGAGAGAGAGAGTTTGTGAGTGAGTGAGTGAGAGTGTGAGAGAGTGCGAGAGAGAGAGTTTGTGAGTGAGTGAGAGTGCGAGAGAGAGAGAGTTTGTGAGTGAGTGAGTGAGTGAGTGAGTGAGAGAGTGCGAGAGAGAGTGTGTGTGATGATACGTGTGTAACCTTCACCTGTTGCTGTTTTGGCAGTAATCTGCAGGTCTCTCAGAGACTCGCTCTACTCTGCGTTGATAATGGTGTAAATGAGATTTCACTGGTGTGAACTCGCGCTGTTTCCTACATTCACAACTGAGAGCTGCCCTCTTAATCGTGGCCTTACAAAATAATTAAGATTCAGTTTAAAGAAGAAAGCTGAGGCTGTGAAATTTAACACATATATCAGGCCAGTGTCGTATTATAAGTGACTTCAATGACTTCACATTTCACACCCAATTGTCACTGTTAGCAAACAAACATGTGACCTTCACACCATCATCTCTGTGGAAGGAGTGAGAAAAAAGGAAAAGGAATGAAAGAAAAGGGAGGAAATTGGGTTATGAGGAAAGTGGGGAATGGGGCAGGAATTAGAATATGGGAGAGAGAAGGAGAAAGAGAGAGAGAGAAAGAATGAACTGAAAGACTGAGTAGGAAAGTAAAGTATTGAAAGACAGAAGAGAGGGAAACTCAACAGCATACGGTCTCTGCTCGGTTCATTAAAACTGTGGATCCCAGGGGTTACTTCATCTTTAATGTATATCCATTAAACATTTACAGACAAGATCAGTCCAGATGTGTTGATGAAATTATATAAAAGTGGCCAGATTAAATTAGTTATAATTTGTGAAACTTTCACCTGTAAAACTTTCCCCCAATACACAGCTAATGTGGAAAGCGCTTTGAATCTTGTAGCGAATAATGAATCTCACTTAAAGTGACAAATCAGTAAATTTCAAACACAACCCTCACCTAGATGCTCTCGTCTACTGGCATCGATTAAGTGAAACTGAGCAGAATCCTAGAGATCAAAGTCCCCAAAGTGTGTGTGAGTAATGAGACGTAAGCAATAACTACAAAGCTCCAGTTCCACTTGCTTTCTCGTTTGTCCCTCCTCTCTCGTGTATTACAGCTACACAGATGTGCTTGACATATATCACCCGTACCTCCAGCCCTTCTTTTTGATGATGTTTCCCAGGATGACTTCAGCTCTGTAAAAGACAGAGATGTTAATAATGACTCATGGAGTAAAGTGAATTATGGGTAATCTTGTTGACGCTGAGTCATACTAACTTTCCAGCAGCGTACACTTCTGCGGTGTCAAAGAGGTTCACCCCACTCTCGTACGCTATAGTCATCAGCTGCTCCGCCACCTAGAAGACACACACACACACACAGAGAGACAGAGACACACACACACACACAGAGAGACAGAGACACACACGTACACGTACACAGAGACAGGGACACACACACATACACAGAGAGACAGAGACACACGTACACAAAGAGACAGAGACACACACACACAAAGAGACAGAGACACACACACACACACACACACGTACACAGAGACAGAGACACGTACACAGAGACAGAGACACACACACACGTACACAAAGAGACAGAGACACACACACACACGTACACAGAGACAGAGACACACACACACGTACACAAAGAGACAGAGACACACACACGTACACAAAGAGACAGAGACACACACATGTACACAAAGAGACAGAGACACACACACGTACACAGAGACAGAGACACACACACACAAAGAGACACAGAGAGACACACACACACACGTACACAGAGACACACACACGTACAGAGAGACAGAGACAGAGACACACACACACACGTACACAGAGAGACAGAGACACACACACACATACACAGAGAGACAGAGACACACACACGTACACAGACAGAGACACGTACACAAAGAGACAGAGACACACACACATACAGAAAGACAGAGACAGAGACACACACACGTACACAGAGACAGAGACACACACACACACACACACACACACACACACACAGAGACAGAGACACACACACGTACAGAGAAACAGAGACACACGCGCACACACACACACACACACACACACACACACACACACACACACACACACACACACACACACGTACAGAGAGACACACACACACACACACACAGAGAGATAATTAGAGATAGAGGGGTCATGCCCTTCTGAGCAGTCACAGTGTATAATACTTTTATTGCCATTTATTTTCACTCCACATTTCTCGAAGTCTCAAATCTCCTTCATCAGTGAGGCAATGGTGATGCTAGAGGGTCCATGGAAAGTTTAAGACAGATAAAACTATATATATAACAAAACATTACATAATTATTAAAATACTATATTTAATATATTTTTGTATTTTACTTTCAATTATTTTGTTTTAAAAAGTGTAGTATAAATAAAATGTTTTAAAAAAAGTTTAATGCAATAAAACACCTTTTTAAAAACTTATTTGTATATATATTTATAAAACTGAATAGAAATGTCCTTCATTAAATATAGACAGAATTATATATAAGATTTACTGTAATATATACTATTTTTCTCACAGTTTAAATGGGTATTTGTACATGGAAAAAATATGTTTTTTGGAAATATTTTTATTTTCCCTTGCAAAAGGATCATCATACTTTATAAGTACTATTACTGTTTTCCAGTCCATATTCACCTATGAACAGAAAATGTTTAGTGCTATTGCACATTAAATCAGGACCAGGCTCATTCCACACATAAGAGTATTAAACAGAGATTGGCCTTTTCAAATCTTTGGTGTCACTTGGACATTTAAGCCGTGAGCCAGTCTGAGTCGTTCAGGTGTGACTGTGTTTAGATTGAAGCAATTAAAGAAATCCCTGTAGATGATTTAGAAAGTTCTGGGTGTTTATCGGGAAGTCTCACAGTGCAGAGCATGTCGGCCTCATTCACTCAGTCATCAATAACGTTTCGATCAGTGGATCTGCAGTAAAACCTGCAGGGTGAGAGTGTGTTTGCAGATGATTGAGTTTGTGTGAATATATGCGCATAAGAATGAGCTTATTTGAGTCTCTCACGCTCTCCCTCAGGCCTAAATCACATAAATGAATCCGCATAAAAATTAGACAAAAGCAGAGCATTGGTTAAGGGAATTAAAGCATCTTTAAATGAAGCACAGAAGAGAGGAGAGATATTCACCTCAATCATCAGTGCAAGTGTTAATATAACATTTGAGAGCGCTAATGTAAATGGATTGCGGTTTTTTAAGGGTTGTGATATTCTTAGCTCTTAGGTCTAAGTCTGTACACTTATGACTTCATAAACTATGTGAACTAGTTCTGTGAAAATAATGCTTTTGGTATATGAATAATAAGGAAAAAATTTAAAATGCATCTGAAATATAGTAATATCTAAGTCAGTTGTGAAACTCTAGAGGGCGCAGGCTGATGGACTCTTAAAGCTACACTGTGTAGGATTTTCTCCCATCTAGCGGTGAAATTGTATATGACTACCAACTGAATATTACTTTCTAGCCCCTCCCATTCCGAGGGCGTTTTAACTTCTACGGTGGCCGTATTATTTCAAATCTGCCGGAAATCTCCCTCCTACTTTCACTCACTCCTACGAGCCCACATCCCTACCAGACACCTACGATCGATCAACGAGCGACGTCTCGTGGTTCCATCACAGAAAGCCACAAAATCACTTTCCAGAACATTCTCATTCACAGTTCCATGCTGGTGGAACACTCTCCCCACCCTCATCCGGAATGCAGAATCCCTGACAACATTCAAAAAACAGCTGAAAACCCATCTCTTCCGTGAGCACCTAACTTCATAAAAAAAAATAAAAAAAATAAAAAAACCTTTCCCTTTAAAACCTCACTTATCGTGCTTATGCTACTCTGAATAATGCCTGAACTTCGTATTTTGAGCACTTCTTGCGTTGTTATTGTTTTTTGCCTCTTCATGATGACTCACTTAATTTAGTCCTAATTTGTAAGTCGCTTTGGATAAAAGCGTCTGCTAAATGACTAAATGTAAATGTAAAGTCGCGAGTAATCTCCCTCTCGCATTCGTCACTGAGTCACTGAGTGTAAAAACGCGAAAGGCGAAGCTTGAATTTCCAGGTATGTCCCTCTTTGGCTAATGTATTTTCAAGATGGAGGCGCAACATGGCTGCCGCCATTCGAGCGACTCGCTCGTATGTATTCTAAATGGCAGATTCTACGCTTACGAGAATACTTGACTAGTTGGTAGAAGTAATTACACATTAATGAGCACATATCATTTTGAAAGAACTAGTGTTGTCACGATACCAAAATTATTGTTTCGATACCGATACCAAGTCAAGAATTGCGATTTCGATACTTTTTCGATACTTTTCCTGAAAAGGGAGAAACACTCTCAAATATCATTGCTGTGCTTTATTTTAAAACCGGGACAACATTCTAATCATATAACACACTAATAAATGAACATATGACCAGCAGATATATTAAACATTTGAACAAAATATGAAATATCAAAATATAAAAAAAAATGAGAGCAATGACATTCAAGGTAAAAAAAAGAATAAATTTAGCAGCATTATCTCAGTTATCATAAGAAACATAAGAGTTACCGGTAATAACTTTATCTTGATTCTGAACTTTGAATAAAAATATGAACAGCGATTATATTAAACAATGTTTAATATTGGTAACATATGATAAGCCTCATTGGTGATATATTTGACATATGGGGAGAGAGTTGTGGAAGGCCTATACTTCATGTTAAACATAAATATATAGCAGCAAAGACAACGTCGGCAGTGTTGGCGGCAAAATAGGCTACAGAATATATTGTTCTGTATTGACAGGTGCAGTATTTGAAAATCGATAATATATTTTTTTAATTACATTTATATCTGCATTTATGTCAAAACCTAGAGACTTTCAAACATCAAAATGTCATTTATTAATATGTATTCGTGTCAAAATGACATAGAAACATCTTTTCCTATTCTATTTTGCCTGGAAACGCTTCCAACACGCTTGCGTGACGCGTGAAAAATAGGCGTCGGTTCTATTTCTAGCATGCACGCGCGTCACGCAGGCAGTGTGCTAGCTCTAACCTGTTAACAAGGGAGCCGAAATAAAAACGGACACGCCACGCAGCTGAGACGCTCACGCCACGCATCCAGTGTGTCGCCGGCCTTATAAATCTGGAACGCGGTCATTCTTAGAAGTATCGATACTAATAAATGTAAGAATCGTGACGTTTTTAATTTCCGAGAATCACGATACTTTTGAAGTATCGGTGCACCGTGCAACACTAGAAAGAACAAAGTGTTTTTTGCTAAGAATCAACTTAAAAAATTATACAGTGTAGCTTTAATGAAATCTACAAACAATGACATTATTGCCACATGGCACAAGCTGATTGGCCTCTGCTGATCCTGCAGCCAATGAGATTGCTTGCTCAACATTTAAATAGTCTGGTTGATTGTTTGCTGTAAGCTAGTCCTGCAGTTCCTCTGATCCCCTCCTCCTCCCCAGCTCCACCTGCCTAGATCTGACACAAGATTCATGTCTATTTATGCAGCAGCAACAAATCTTACATGCTCACAGCAGTGTGTGTGTGTGTGTCTCTGAGAACCAGTAAAATGTATTAATATATGCAAAAAAAATAAAAAAAATAAAAAATTGAAGTACTACCTAAATGTTAAGAATTGTTGTCTAGACTTTCAAGCCACATTTCCCCTATTCAATCTCCTGCCACAAACACGTAATGCTTTGGATTATCAGTGGCACGTCATGTTTTCAGTTTTCAGTAATCAAATGAAGCTAGTACACGAGGAACTGAGAGAAGAGCCACTTCACACTCTGTAGCCTCGCATTTCATACAACGTCAACTCTAGTTTATTTAACAGAAGCCTCTTAACACTTCCTTTAATCCTCCTCCTACTACTTCCACACACTCTGAGACTGTTACTCACACAAACTGCTAACATAAAGTCCTGATTCAGACGTTGCCCTCTGACACCCCAATGCCTCAGAGAAAGCAAATCCCTTACGACGGCAGAGAAACAAACGGCCCTGCCACTCCACGCTGGAGGTCCAGTCAGATCCACTCAGCTGACGGGACGCTGAGTCATTCCGCTGGCCAAAACTGTGTGTGTGTGTGTGTGTGATTTGGACGGATTCCAACATTTCATGCTCTATCTCTTGACAACCAGCACAGAAAGGAAGGGTCTGAGGACATTTTAACCCTTGCATTGAAGCAGAAAGATGTTTTATATAAACTTAAATGCCCTCAGAAACAAATTATCATCCTCACTTGTCCTCTAGGTTGACGCAACTGTCCCTTCCATGAAATCCTTGTCTGTGTGCTTGTATGTTTTACACAACTTCTAGAACAGACTGTCAGGGTCTTTCGCATCATCATGTGTGTGTTTGCCATCGGCTGGCTGTTCTCGTCACTCTCGCTGATCTTTTCACTGCGCTCTGATTGGAATACTTTCATAGCTTCAGGTGAGAGTCAGTAAAGAAAAGAGCAATTCTCACTTACTTCATCTGAAATCTGCCCTCCAAATGTCACCCAAGTGCCTGTGAAGGAAAAGGAAGAAAAAAAAATGTTGAGGATGAATTGTGAAAAGCACTTAATTCTCATTTAATGACTGTTTGATTATCCTTCTGAGAGCAAAAAGGTCCAGGAAACCAGAGAAAACTGTGTTTTCTGTATTGTCAGAATCGTCCTCCTCGAGGCTCTGCTGAATATGTAATTATAAGCAGCCTATTCTTTTTCAACCATTAAGATTTTCATCTGAGCCCGTACAAATTATGGGTTACCACATGCATGTGAAGGAAATAATGCTGCAAGTAACCACACAGTTGTGCCATATTGAGCTCAAACAAAAGGCGATTTTGACATTAATAGAAATTTCACACGTAATACATGCTTACAATTTCAAAAATAAATATTATATTTTATCTTTAAAACAGTTGTGTTTAATTAAAAAAAATATGTATTATTACAAATGACTTAATAGGACTTGTCACCAAAAATTTTGATTAATTAAATAATTGCTTAAAATCATAGCCCTAAAAATGTCTACATCTCCATCTTAAATTAAAATCAAAATCTTGAAATGTGTAATGTGTAATTATGTAATAAGCATATTGGTGATGCTTTGCCCACTGTCAACTATTAATGAAAGACTGTAGCAATACAACGGAGCTTGTGAAAAACATACATATTTTGTTAACAAATAAAATACCTGGTTTCAGAGTTCACAAGTGAACACGCTTGTGTTTGCAGTATATATACTTAGATTTTCTCCTCTCTGTTTCCCAGGTGCTAAAAGTAAATGACCTTAATAAAGATAAAGAGCTTTGGACAATGGATGGATGGATGGATGGAGAAAGGTCACATGCATAGTAGGGGTGCAACAATATATCGTGTCACAATATATCGCAATACAAAAATGCAACAATATGTATTGTGTGTAGGTCACCCAAAATAAAAATGTGTGTTAGAAAAAGAAAATCCGAATTTTAGTGTCAGTACAACATTAAACTGCTATATACAGTATAATGTTGAATATAATGTTTAATAATGCAATCTGGGAATATTTGTGGGTCCTGATAATGCCAAATGTCTTATGTTAAAAAGTGGCCTATACATTATTTTAAATGTCTAGTCAGTGACAGTGCAAGCATATTCGTCTAAATATAATTCTGTATTTTCAGCTTCAGAATCATGAATATTGTTATTCTGGTGTCTCTATTGTCCTGTGCACTGGGTTATGAGCACCAAGTCCAAGCCTATTAATTTACAATGTAATACCAAATTTAGCATTTTAAAAAAACAGAACATTTTCTGTTAACCTTTTACCACATGTATCGTATTGTGAGTTCAGAATCGTGATATGTATCGAATCGTGACATGTGGGTATCGTTACACCCCTAATGCATAGTAACTTTCTCAGTTCCTGTAATGCTCTACCTGTACTCCGGTCTACTCCGGTTCTACTTGCACCGCTCCGAACAGGATTCAAAATGGCGTTTCCGACATATGAGGTGGGATAACTAAAAAAGGACGCTAAAGACAACAGCTTCTAGCGTTAGTTGATAGTGCGCCCCATTGACAAGCGTTAACTTTCTTGAAGATCCAATAAAACTATTGGATCTGCCATAACCAATCGCTAATGTTTGGCGTTTAATCGTTTAACGTTTGGTCGTGACGTATGACCTCAACGTCATCGTTCTCAGCCACTCCCTCTGTTCGCTGATTGGACAGGTAGACGATGTCAGAGAATGTCTAATAAGGCGAGACGTTTCACTCTCAGTAAACTTCCGGCTTCTGAAATGGTTACAGTTCCACTCTGGCTCCATATGAGGGCGCTCACAGGACGAGTGCAGAATGAATGGAGGTCTATGGCGCTATACCCCTCAAAATCCACTTTTCTCAGGATATAATTTTTTGTCTAGTAATTTGAATATTGTATTCGAAAGGAGATGCAAAGAAATTACACATTGCTGGGTGTTAGATTTTTTAGAGTCACTTATTTGCTTTAAAAAGTCTTTTAAAGTGTCAATGACGTCATACACATCGTACGACCAGAGATACTGCTTTACGGCAATCCTTCAGTCACTCTGGTGCTTTCGCGCTCTGCACTTTCTTTTCTCTCGAGGCATCGACAACACAGCTGACACAGGTAAATACACGTGCTAGACGAGTTTTTGTTTAGTTTGTTTCTGGTCCCGCTGCGGATGACACGATGCCATCAAGCGGTATCTCTGGTCGTAATCAGTCCTTCACTGACCAATCAGCGTTCATTAGCAGAATGCTAGCGTGTAATGGGCAACAACAACTCAACCTGTAAGAAATCGAAAGGACACAAGTACTCGTTCATTCAACTTTCGACCTATAACCCATGTTGAACTTGCAAAACCTACTATCGAATCTGAGATTTCTCAACGGCAATCAGGTGAAAGAGACAAATTTAGCCGTCTAGCCCCATAGACTCCCATTCATTGTGCACTCATGGGCGATCGCCCCCAGTGGAACTCTGGTGGAACTACAACCAAAATTCGGTACAATAGGACTTAACAGGGAGTGGCCAGGCTCTCCGTAGACGGGCTCTGACGACGTACTGAAGGAAAATGAAAATTGAGCAGAAGTACGTAGGAGGGCGGAGTCAGGTTCAGTTATCGTAAATAACGAAATATTTACTCAACCCCAAATGTATTAAAAAGTGTGACAACTGAAAAAGGCACAATATCTCCTAAAGTGTGATCAGGCTAATACGCTCTATGCACGAACGCTGCTGACATATTTCCGGTAGAATCTCAGCCAGCGTCTTTACTTCCGCATAGCGCGTTTTATAGCGAAGTGGACTAGCGGCAAAACTTTCATAAAATTAATTTTCTCAGAAACGGAGACAACGATTTTAGAAACCAATTCGCTAGTCAAATTTTGCATGATATGAGAGAATACTCATCCTCAAAGTTGTCGATGTAGCTCTAAATATTTAATTTAAAGCCCTTCTCTTTCTTAAGGTCCTTGCACACTGAGTCCGAGATTTTAGCAATGCGGTTTTTCGTATTCGTGGTTCGGTGGCTCTGAATTGCTCCAAAATGCTTGCTACGGATGCGAAAAACGCAGAAAATCGAACCTGATCCGAATTTTTTTATGGCGGACGAAAGTTTCGGAGGCAGTGTGCAAGCGTGATTGACATAACGTGAGGTCATATTTATTTTTTAACGTGCGAAAAATTCGGATGCGAATTTCGGACTCAGCCTTACTCTTAGGTGTGACAGCTAACTGCCTCACAATATTGTTACCATCATTCACGTTAATCGCTGGAAGTTCTTGTAAACAGCGAGTGTAATTTACCATTATCTCCACCGAATGCAAAAACGGCTTCCGACGCAGCACCGGATGTAACTGGGCGGGCTGAGACAAAACGCGGAAGCGATCGCGCATACAGCCTATTATGGTGTCACTCCAACAGAATTATGGATCTGCTGTTTTTGGCTCCAGAAGTGGGAACCAATACAGCGGAGAAGATTTACCTACTTCCAACAGCTGCAGATTCAGAGAAAATCCAGGCCAGGAGAACAGAATTTACAAGCTCAGTCAACAGAGCGTATAAATAGCAGCTGCTGTCTGACTCAGATGTAATGCTGCTGTGGTCGTACAGTGGAGAAGACCCTGAATTTACGGCATATTGCACCAGGATATTGGGAAATGATCTCCGCCTCGGAGGCGGTTACGTAAGTTTTAATGAGGGATGTTGCAGTGGGGTCAAGTAAAGCTGTGTTTAATCGCACTCTTCTACAAAATGCTGCTGACATCAGCAACCACCTTCCTATTTCTAGACGTCCCAATAGGAGGATTTAAAAAAAGCAAAGTAGTAATGTATGGCATTTGGACTCCAGTGAAACCCGTGTGACTTACTTTACCCATCGAACTCAAAATGAAATAACTTAAACTGATCTTCTTTTTAACACAATTACAGAAAGTATGAAGAAGCAGCATAAAATGATCATGTAAGCATCATGACTGTAGTCCGAATGACTTGTTTGCTATATTCTGACGGCATTAGCTTTGGGTGATGAACAGATTGAAATGTAAGACGTTATTCACTGATAATATTGCCGTCCAGCGAACCACTGAACTTGAGAACTGGATCAAGTCTGATTCATGAATAAATCTTTCAGACCAACCGATTCATTGAAAAGATGGAGAATTAATCATTCATGAACTGACATTGCTACTTCTCTCATTATCTGACTTGACTCCTTACACAAAGCTATTAGATGACTTATGGACTTATCGTATAGATCACTTTTATGGTACTTTATGGTGTTTGTTTGTTAAATTGTTTTATTCTGATTTTTTACATTTTAAATTCTGGAGGCTAACAGCCCCATTCACTAGTATTATATTGATTATTTGACAGAATTTTCATCATGTGGGTTAATCTCTAAGATCTTAATTTATACCTTTAATATAGGGATGCACCGATATGAAAATTTTAATCGAAAGCCGATAAATCTAAATCCAAATTTGTATATGATTTTTGAGAGCCTGATTACAAAAACGTCTTACAATTAAAAGCCATGTATAATGTTCACATTATAATTTTATGTAGCCTATATGACAGCACATGTTGCACTTTATACTGTATTTTACTTTTTGAACTGATTCCAATCATATTTCAAGCAGTTCAAAACCATCAGTGCGAATCTGAAGTGTCTCAGCTGGAGGAAATAATACATTATTTATCGGCTTTAATATATCGGCCAAATTTTCATATTGGGCCGATAACAATAGCATTAAAAATTAACATATACTGTATATCTGCCGATACCAGTATGGTGGCTGATATATCGTGCATCCCTACTTTAATACCTTTAATCTTAATTTAAAACAAATTGTTTGGTCTCTACAGAAGTCTAAACTCAAAGTAAAAGTGATTTCTCATTGGATATGAATGATTACTTCCACTTATCGAGAACAAAACCACCCTACAGTCACTTCCATCTCGGTTTTCTTAATCATAACTTTCATTATCAGTAATTTCATGTACATGATATGTTACATATGTGGGGCCCTATCTTGCACCCAGGCCCAGCGCAATTGACTTTGTACACCGACGCATGTATCATTCCTATTTTGCACCCGACGCACAGCGGACTTTTCCCTCCACAGACGCACGTCTGTAAATTAGGGAATGAACTTGCGCTCCCGGGGGCGGTTCAGCGAAAAGAGGAGGCGTGTTCCGGCGCAAACGTTCCCTGGTGCTATTTTGCAGTTTCAGAAAACAATTCCGCCACAGACCAGGAGAAACCTAGTCTAAAGTCAGTGGCGCATTATTCAGATGCTATTTTAAGGGCGCATGCTTGGCCATAATGTAGTGTGTGCACAACGCACATACACTTCTCTCATCTACACACAGACGCAGCAGTTCCAATTTTTGCAAACCATACATAATTACAAGGAATAATATTACTGCACAAGGGAAATCATTGTGGTGTCCATGAAAATGTGAAAAAATAGGCATAAATCTAGCTTACACATTTACCCAAATTATTATACGCCTGTTTAACCGAAGCTAATTTGGGTGGGTTTCTCCCGTCCCCATACAACGTCACTTCTCTGTGTTTTACGGCCCTGACGAGAACGTCGGTCTCCTCGGCTGTGAACTGCTCCTGGCAAATCCGCCGTTATAATAGTAATCCGCCATGGAACAAGCGCGCCTGCTCTTAAAGGGAATGTGAGATGACGCTCTGATTGGTTTATGGCACATTACTCCCAAACCACACCTATGAGTAATGAAGCTACTTCAGACCGACCCATTTTAGATTTGCGTCAGACGCAATAGTCATTTATCCCGCCGGTATAATAGCAACAGTGCCCGAGATCCGCCCACAAAGTTACTTGCGTTTCAGATCGTTAAAATAGGGCCTGTGGCCTTCGTTTCTACTCTGTCAGCTGAGTTTCCATATGCATATAAGAGGCAAGGTCATTTTAAGAAGGACAGAAGGCGCAGGTCAGTGACATACAGGCACTGTGCTGATGGCAAGAGCCAAACTGTGAAAACAAGGGAGTAAATGAACTCCCACATATGATGTGTGAAGCCAGCATGTCACTTATGGGTAGGACTGACAGCGCTTTAAGCAATAAGAGTCCTCCACACACAAACAAACTCATTTCACAAGCAGAGACTGGCAGGCAGATGCATGTAAACACATTTTGCACGTATTTATCAGAGTGCAGAAACATTTGAATAGAAAACCTTGCCTTTGCAGTTCGTTTTCACATCCTTGAGCTTAATCCCAAACTCACAGCATTTATAATGTAACAGGCTCGGTAGATCAGCATGTGCACGGTCTTCCTCTCTCTTTTACTCTTCCTCTCCCGGCGCATTAGTATTTTGCTCCATCACCCCGGATGTGTCAGCTTTGAAAAGTTAATAGTCTCTGTGTGAATTTTCTCTCTGCGCAGAATCACTTTGATCGACTTTAAGAAGAATGTTGAATGAAGAATGTAATTAAATGTATCTGTATCAGTGGCCAACTTGAACACAAGCAAAATAATTGATTGGGGAACGTTTTCACCCTCATGAACAAAACTCTCAATCGCATGGATTCCTGTTGAAATGACTGGATTTCTCCCACTTAGTTTCCCAGAGCAAT
Organism: Rutilus rutilus; assembly: GCF_951802725.1. Taxonomy (NCBI): domain Eukaryota; kingdom Metazoa; phylum Chordata; class Actinopteri; order Cypriniformes; family Leuciscidae; genus Rutilus; species Rutilus rutilus. The sequence continues at coordinate 45,431,584 of NC_140213.1, forward strand.
GGAAAATGTGGCCGCACCTTTAGACTCAGTGCTCATCAATACATTTTAAATGTAACACTTTAATGAATTCAAGTACCATAGAATTTACATTTTACTCCATGGTAGTAGTATTATACTGCATATGTAAAAACAAACAAGGTAAATACATGGTTGCTTTCGGTACTTTATTGTTACATGCTAACAAAATATTTTGTCTTTAAATTGCTGATTAAATATATTGTCTTTTATGGATTGTTGTCTGAATAAAACAATGTCATTGGAGTGTCATGCATTTGGCTAAATGAAACATATTGTGTATTTTGATTTGATTCTTCTTGCCTATGTGTGTGTTACACTACATCACGCTCGAATCCCCTGCAGTTAGGCAGATCCATACACAGCTAAACTCTACATGGATTACTTTTCTAGAAACCTCAGGACAGTGGCGGTCAACCTATTAGGTCTCTTGGTGGAGTCTAGCTTTTCCCTGACCACAAATATGATGTTTATATTGAGAAATCAACTGGGAATTCCTGTAACTGCGTATATAAGGATAATGCTATTCATTACTGCTGGACTATGAGCAGTTTCTACACCCTGGCAAAGTAAACACCATTTATAGCAAACACTGTCTTCATTTCTGAAAGTTAAATTGACACATTTAAACGAGAGATTTTACATAAAAACAAGTAAAAGGACAATAATTCATGGATTAAATATCAACTATCGTATAGTCTCCTATATGCTATAACTCCAGCCTTCAGTCACATAATCTTTAAGAAATCATTCTAATGTGTTGATAAAATGAATAGAAGATTAGAAAGAAAGATAAAAAGATTTTTCTTCAACAAATCTACAAATGATTTCGACAGATGGTTCACACTAATTAAAAGAATCATTAGTAAATCATTAAACATGATATAATCATTATGTAATGTTTAATAAGTTAATTAGTACATCATCTCATTATTTCGAGCTATGTGAATATACAGTATATTAACTAATTATCTGTCTGTTAATGATTTATGAATGAAAGTGTTCATATATTTTTAAACTAACTAACTAACTACATTTCACTCAAACTAGACCTCACAACTGTGATGACTTTACTGAAAATCAAATCAAAAGTCACCAGATAAACCCCTTGAACTTGTGAAGATGGCACTCTCTGCTAGATTTTCTCCCAATTCCCAAAAACATTTCAAGCTGATGTTGCCAAATCATGCAGGACCGGCACTGCCTCATGAAATCACTGTTTGTACAAACCTCAAGAAACCTGCACAGGGATCAAACTCTTCCCTCTCTAAACTGCACTTCAAGCCTGTCAGTTTAACCTCAGCCTGAGGGACGCGGTTACAAAAAGCTGCAGAATAACAAAACTTTTACGGTGATGAAATTCTGAGGTCTTCACAGAAACTAAAGTTTCTGAGCCTCTGAAAAGTGGCGTTTTGAGGGTGTGGGACATCAACCAAAGGCCACTGAAGAAAACAATCAAAAGCTTCTTCTTTGTGTGTGTACATTAGAGTTAGACCTTGAGTTTACTTCACAACTACATCCGGCTCTCTGATTCAATCAATGAGCAGATGGCAACTAGTAACAAATAACCTGGGAAAAGAGGAAAAAGTAAAAGAGAAATATGGGAGTTTGATAACTTCTTAACGCTCATTTCCACCCTTCTCATTAGCCTTGATTGCAGTACATTAGGGGATTTCCAATATCCGTTTTGTGGCGATCTCCCATAATGCCACCAGTGCAGATGGTCCACCATATTAGGCTACATTGAGGGGGACAAGTCTTATACGTTAATAACAATAATAAATCAACAATTGGAAATGGCCAAATTGTCCCCCCAATGCTTTTTAGGATGATAAAAAAAGGCTTTAAAGTTACATTTTAGGCTGGTCTACCTAGTGGTCTAACGGCGACAATCCAAATAGATACCCAATCAAATCAAAGTGGGCGGGGTTTACTGTTCACAGAAGCAGGGCACGTATTCCATCAGTACAGTTTAACGTTGAAAGAATGCGAGGTGGGATGGAAGTTGCAAATCATATTAGTCAACTGTTTTATGATAGAAACGTTAAACCGTTAGACAGACATTTATTTCCACTCGACTTGTTTTCTATCGAATATGGCCATTTTGAGGGATGAAGGTCGCATGTGTTAAGTATCGAAGCTATTTTATTAATGAAAGTCGCGGGGCAGCGGTGGTGCTACACCAATGTTTAGGCAGCAATAATAAAAAAGTTACAAATCGCAAAAGTTTTGCGCAAATCTGTAATGGAAACGTGCCTACTCGCTGTCAGAGAGATCAGAGAGAGAGAGAGAGAGAGAGAAAGGGAAAAGGGAAAAGAAAAGAAGGAGGAAAGAGAAAAAAAAAAGAAAAAGAAGAAAAACGGTTTATTACATTGTGTTGTATAATTTATTATTATTATTTTTTTGTAATGTAGTATTTTGTATGTTTATGACACTGTATACAATATATGTGACACCTACTATATGTATTTCTATTTGTATTTGTATTTTTTAATATGTGATATGTATTGTAATGTATTTTCTGTAAACTGCTTTGGCAACAACATGTTTCTTTGTTCATGCCAACAAAGCAAGTTGAATTGAATTGAATTGAATTGAATTGAATTGAATTGAATTGAATTGAATTGAATTGAATTGAATTGAATTGAATTGAATTGAATTGAATTGAATTGAATTGAATTGAATTGAATTGAATTGAATTGAATTGAATTGAATTGAATTGAATTGAATTGAGAGAGAGAGAGAGAGAGAGAGAGAGAGAGAGAGAGAGAGAGAGAGAGAGAGAGAGAGAGAGAGAGAGAAAGCGCAGCTGGTATTGTGCATCTATTGGAAGAGTTTCCGATATTTCAGTATTGATATGCATTAAAAAAAAAAAACTGTATTTTGGACAACACTACATTGCACTTAGTTTGTTTCAGATGCCTTTTTTAAAAGACTGAATGCATATATTATATATAATGCATATTTTATAAAATGCATATATTATATGTAAAATTCAACCCGCCAAAGTGGCTAGTAGGAGTGACAGCGTTACACTGTTGAAATACACCCGCAGTCCTGCCCAAAGCCTTTCCAGGGGTTATAAGACTACTGAACCATTCAATCCAATGGCAATAAATCACATTTTCTCTAGAGAAACGACTAAAGAGCTTATACTTAACGGTGTTCGTTTTTAATAACACGCTATCTCGTCTGACCTGCTCTGCAGTGTCATGGAGAATTGTGTGAAGATGTCAGTGTACTCCTGCTTTCCCTAATGCGGTTTGGCAGGATCTGTCTCTGGGCGCGCTCGCTGCCTAAACATTGGTGTAGCGCCACCGGTGTTCTGCACTGGTGGCATTATGGGAGATCGCCAGTTGGCAGCAAGCTGACCTTTACATGAGACGGCTTGCTGGGCGGATGCTCTCAGTTTTGCTCTTACAAAAAACTACCTCCTCCACCACTATCGTCTTCAGTTATTCACCCAAAGATGATTTCTTGTGATTTCTTTTGGCTTATGACAATTAATGAAATTGGTAAAGCAGAAGCGTGACCAGTGTCATTATTTTTTGTCAACTCTCAAACTTACCTTGAAAGAAGCACAGTGAATATGTAATGTTTATATAAGTCTACGGTTGAAGGTGAGTCTGTTCTTTTTCCTCCTGTATTCTCCGAACAAACCCACACAGTCTCTCAGCTGCACACTTAACCTGCCTCTTTCTATATTTAACTCATTCTGTTCCTTCTCGGCAAGAGAGTCAGATATTCTTTCCCTCTCTAGTGTTTGATTTGAGATTGGAGGCATATGGAGCCGCTGTAGCGTTGGCCTGCTTCTCTCTGAAAGCTGACTCTGCTTTTTGTCGTCTCTGAGGAACCGAGGCTGACTGAACCACTCCGGTTACTGAAGTTCAGCTTTTGTAATTGCTTTCATATCCCACTGTTCAAGTCCCAGTCCTATCCCAGACATCAAGAGCCAGATTGTGTGTGTGTGTGTGTGTGTGTTTGTGAAAGCGAGAAATTGCTAGAGAGAAGTCAGCGTGGTGTCATGATTAATGAACTGTTAAACCGAACAGTGCACAAACTGTGTCTGCTGATACTGCAGCAAACACACACATCATGTGGAAATATCTTCTTTGATATAATGTGAAAACTCACCCAGACCGAGGCATGAGACTCTCAATCCAGATTTACCAAGATTCCTAAACAGGCAGAAACAGAGAGAGAGAGTTAAATATTATATATTATTACTGAACACTGGTGTCATTCTGACTTCATGGAGCTAAACTGAATTCTCAGTGTAAACTTTGGCTGAAACATACAACGCACATGAACGCAGAAGTAGAATGAGGTTCATAATTACACAATGCAAACACACATTCTCAAGATTACTGTAAAAGGCACAAAAATGTCTTCTATGCCCAGGTTTCTCTTTCGAGTCAACTACTGTCGTTTTGCTGAGAAAGATTGTTTTAACGAGTGAATGAACACCGGAAAACTAGCTTTGCTATTTTCGTTTCATTAATATGCTATTATAGTTTTAATATTTATGAAATAATTAATATTTAGAATTAGTTTTTATTTTTATATTTTTACATTTTAAAGGTCAGATCAATCAGAAACATAATATTACAACTTAAATCTGCACAAAATGACACAAATGCACAATGTACAAGTGAATTTGAACTTTTTACCCACTAGTGAGAATGTTAGTAATCAAGTGTAGCATCAGTTCTGGCAGGTCACGTTAGTCAAGCTCGCATCAGTGACTCTCAGCTGATCCACGTCTACCTATAGGAATACGGCGCCTATCACTGTATACATATATCAGTATTATCAACAGCTGTCGCGTTTCTCAGGAGAGAATTACCCTCCTCCCTCCCCAGCTCCACCTGTCCAGTCAGGATTTGGCATTGTGATTCCCCTTGAATCAGAAATTCTCTAATTATGTTGTACTTTAAAATCTTGAATTAATGATATCTGCAATACATTCATGTTGGTTCTGTTCTGTTTACCCTAGGGGGGGTTATTGCTGCTCTCCTGCTCTTATCCATGCTAGGCTTCATAGATGCCCAGAACAGAACTATACCGCCAATCCAAACGGTACGCTAACTGTCAGTCGTATTTGACGATAGTGGTCCTGACAGAAGTGTAACGAACGTCCACTGAAGGCAAGTTTGAAGAACCCATGTGCAGTTTATTAACATAAACGTAGACAAAATGTGACTTGACTTGACTTGACTTGACTTGACTTGACTTGACTTGACTTGACTTGACTTGACTTGACTTGACTTGACTTGACTCATGAACTAAACTTGACTCATATACTAAACTTGAACAGAAACTTAAACTCACCAACAGCGGTTACATGAACAAAACTAGGCAAAAGACAATGATTACATGAGGGCTATATATACACAAAGACTGATGATTAACAAGACACACCTGAACACAATAAACCAATAAGAACCAAGGGAACCAATCAGAACATTACATGACATGATCACATGACAAACATGAACCTTGATTATGAAAACTACAAAATAAAACATATGAAAACATAACCATGAACCAAAACCCCAAACCAAACGTGACAATAAGTTATGTTGTAAATGTAAAAGCAAAATGGATAACATTATAATGTTATTACAGCAAAACAAAGACAGTTTTCAATGTTTTTTTTTTGTTTTTTTTTGTTAAATGTTGGTAGATGTTTCAGTTTGCAGTCTTGTCAACTAAAATGTTATTTAGTTGACTAAATTTAGATGACATTTTAGTTAAAATGATTATAATGAATTATCAAAGAATTTTTTTTTCTAGAAAATATTCACATCATTAAAATTGCACCGTAATGTCACTCTTTACATTGTCGTCTTCTGTCTGGCCCTGGCGCTAGCTAGGCAGAACTGTGGATCGTAGGCTACCACACAAGTCTTGTGACCATTTAGTACAGTTATAGGCATCTAAAGATGTATATACCCTCAGTTTCTCTTTACGCTCAGTTTCTCTATCAGGTAGGTGTAGAAGTCAGGCCACTCAACCGGAGGTAGTGTTAACGCTAATCCTGTCAGATCGTCCATCCATTGACTGAGCGTGTAAGTTACGGGTCAAAATACTTAACGTTAAAATAACTTTTGCAAATAACAATCATGGTCCCGGACAGTGAGTGACCTTGCACATTAAGATAAAATCGGATTTTCTCCAGTCATTATTAAAAAACAAGCTAACAAAACTTACAAACTAACGTTAGTGAAGCGGCCAGAGGGATCGTTCTGCCACCACCTAAGCTCCGCCCACAAAAAAACGTCACCATGTTTACCAACTGAAAATAGGTCTATAGACTGAACACGTAATACGCATGTGCATGACATCACCGTTTTCACAAATTCGTGTTTTTGTAGTTCAGAGACGATAACAAATAAACTCCAATATATTGTTAACCAATATCACCAGGCATATGAGGAGGTTATTAACGCCACAGAAACACAAAAGCACACTTGCAATGTGTTGATAAAGCAGAGTGTGTTTCTGGTTGTAGTCTAGACTGCACAGCAACACTTATCTTCAGTAAATCCTACAAACAGTGTAAAACAAGCAGAGAGTTTGCGACTCAAGTGTACAGCAAGTGTAAAGACTGTAACGACACACCAGGAACAGCATTAAAGGGAATTGTTTTTAAATATGATTTATTGATAGTGAGATGAGATTAGTGACAAACTTTGCAGGGAACACAGAAAAGTGCTGACAGCGAGAGAAAAGGAGGATGAGCAAGAGAGAGAAAATGCATGCGGGTGCATTCTGCAGCGAGAGTGTGTTTCCTCGGCGCTGCCATCAGTATTAATTTATTTCTCTGCATGAAGGCCAGAGAATGAAGGAGCAGGATAATAACAGATCCACTGCAGATACTAAAGCTTCATCTGTGAGAGATCGCACACGGCTAAAGCACAGCACCTTCTGTAATATACAGCCTGACAGTACTTTCGATACCATGGATCCACCCGTCAACCTTTGACACTTCATTATAACATTAAGTTGAAGAGTGTGACCGAGGAAATAGGATATATGTAACTATGACACGACTAAAGGCTCATTTAATTGCAAACTAGATTTTTTAAACTCATATGGACCTACAGTATTGTGTGTGTGTATATATATATATATATATATATATATATATATATAATATTTTAGTTTTATTCTACAAACTACTGATAACATTTCTTCCCAATTTCAAATAAATATATTGTCATTTAGAGCTTTATTTTTAAAAAAGAAATTGAAGATTGGTTAAAAAAAATTACAAAAAAGATTATGTTTTTAGTCCACAAATATATTAAGTACCATTAATAATAACGATAACAATAAGAACCATTATTAATAACTGAGCACCAATAATAATTGATAATAACTGAGCAGCAAATCTGCATATTAGAATGATTTCTGAAGGATCATGTGACTCTGAAGACTGGAGTAATGATGCTGAAAATTCAGCTTTGATCGCAGGAATAAATTACACTTTACTGTATATTCACACAAAAAACAATCATTTTAAATTATAATAATATTTCACTGTTTTCACTGTATTTTTGATCAAATAAATGCAGCCTTGCAGGAGTGTAAGGGAATTCTTTCAAAAACATTAAAAAAGCGTAATTATCCCAAACTTTTGACCTGTAGTGTGTTTGTTTGTGTGTGTGTGTGTGATGGCAAGATGGCAATATCCAAAATGATTGCTCTTGTGGGGACATTTGTTGTGTGTGTGCTGGGCAGGTTAGGGGTGTGTGTGTGTGTATGTGTGTGCTGGGCAGGTTTAGGGGTGTGTGTGTGTGTGTGTGTGTGTGTGTGTGTGTGTGTGTGTGTGTGTGTGTGTGTGTGTGTGTGTGTGTGTGTGTGTGTGTGTGTGTGTGTGTGTGTGTGTGTGTGTGTGTGTGTGTGTGTGTGTGTGTGTGTGTGTGTGTGTGTGTGTGTGTGTGTGTGCTGGGCAGGTTTGGAATGTCCTCACAAATCACATAAACATGGCTGTGTGTGCTGGGCAGGTTTAGGGGTGTGTGTGTGTGTGTGTGTGTGTGTTGGGCAGGTTTAGGGCGGGGTGTGTGTGTGTGTTGGGCAGGTTTAGGGGTGTGCGTGTGTGTGTGTGTGTGTGTGTGTGTGTGTGCGTGTGTGTGTGTGTGTGTGTGTGTGTGTTGGGCATGTTTAGGGGTGTGTGTGTGTGTGTGTATGTGTGTGTGTGTGTGTGTGTGTGTGTGTGCTGGGCAGGTTTAGGGGTGTGCGTGTGTGTGTGTGCGTGTGTGTGTGTGTGTGTGTGTGTGTGTGTGTGTGTGTGTGTGTGTGTGTGTGTGTGTGTGTGTGTGTGCGTGCGTGTGCGCGTGCGTGCGTGCGCATACACATATGGTTGTGTAGTCTGTGAGCCTTTGGATGAATTTGGATTTTGTAAGTGGCAGCACTGCAGAAAGAGCTATCTATCATTTAAACAGCTAGAGGACAAAATATGACTGAGCTCCAGTCAGATTGAGAAATCCGTTTAAGATTACATTAAAGACAAATGAAGCATTGAGTACTGTAGAACAGCAGAGGAGCATGACCACAACAACGACATAGCTCAAGTTCAAGTGATGTTGGGGAACAGCCTGTAGTGTGTAACTCTGTGTGTATACATCTACAATGTGACTGTCAATAAACACAGACAATATCAAAGCCTCCAGAAGCAGCTCTTAAAGCAACAAATACACGACACATTTGAGTGGATAAAGTGAGGATACTTCATGTTTAAACCTGCAAAGTGACATTTAAACGATGAAATAATCTTCATAATCGTGCTCTTTAAAGGGCTCTGGCCAGCGGCTCGCTGACTCCTTTCAGCAGACTTCCACTGATCGCTCGACATGTTTCACAATGAATAATGAATGGAGTAAAGCAGCTGTATTGTTCTGATGCCAAACAGCATTAGAAAATATTGTATAGTGCAGCGATTCAAACTAAAGAACAGCGACTGATCAATTAGGAGTGTTTTTCACAAGACTGATCAAGGAAACGCAACTCCTCAGATTACAACAACTTAGAATGTAGTACAAAACACACACACACACACGCCCAGATATACATTCTTTCTGCATGCATTTATGAAAGTGACATGGTCAAAACAATCATGTTCTATTTATTAAAACCAATAACTATAAGAATGCAGTAAAAAAAAAAAAAAAAAAAAAAAAATCTCAGTTTTATGCCATGTCAAAATACAATTTTCACATTGAGAGAGTTTTTTTATTTAGTCTTCCCGTTAACACCAATATTTATGCATTGAGACCATTTTGCGGACGCAGAACACGTACAAAACTGAAAGGCAGGCTTTATCATGTGATCAGCATAATAGGCCAATCATAACACAATAAAGGCACCGGCTCCTCTCAAGTGACTTTCCCCCATTCATTCTCAAGTCCCTCCCATTGAACCCACGGCACGTCTATTCAAACTCAGTGGGTTCTGGAGAGGCACGTGAGACGCCGCCTCCCGCTGCAACTTTAACCGCTGATGTCATTGATGACATCACTTTTATACACTTTTTAACTCTTTCTCCGCCAGCACCAGCTTTTTTTTTTATATCATTTTCACAAAATGTTCATGGTGCCCAGAATATTTATTTATAAGAATATATGTATTATTTTTTATCAACACTTGAATGTGTGTATAAGTTTCATTAAAAAAAAGCAACATTTTGAGCAAAAAGCTGAGAAAATCGTGTTTTTGTCAAAGATTACGTCTGGATGGGATTCAGAACGATGATCAAAACACAGATGGAGTCCATCAACACACAGTCACAGTCCTGCAGCTCGTCCTGGCTCGACATTTCATTCAGTAACATTAGGCAGTTTTGATTTATATGCGGTTTAATGTTGACGATCGTGTTATTTTACATGTGCATCTGATTACATATGCTATCGCTTGTTTCTGTGTCTTCTTCTCCTGTGTTTTGATCAGAAGATTCTGTACTCTGTATTACTGCTGTATAACAGTGAAAACACAGAAAGACAGACAATTCCGTCAATGGCGCGGAAAGAGTTAATGTCATATTTTGTACTATTTGCCATTGTTTTATTTTTGTATTGTAAGAATATTGTATCAAAGAATATTAATGCAAGACTCTGATACACTCATTACCACGACCTCAGTCACTGCCAGGAGTTTACTGTAACCCTGTCTTCCCTGCTGCTTTACTGATGAGGGTGTGTGTGTGTGTGTGTGTGTGTGTGTGCGTGCATGTAAGCACCGTAAAATTTAGTTGGAAGCTGAACTGTCATGATTACTTTAGAGAACATAACCCATAATCTGAGAACAACAGAATGAATCAGACTCATGCAGTATTCATGGAGCAATCAGAGAGCATTTCTCACACCCATTGTCTCTAACCCTTTGTCATAATGAAGTCATGCGGTGTAATATGATGGTGTAAAGTGGGGGTGTGATTTGGGTCAATGTGATCCTGACCTCTGGTGATTCTGAGAGCCCAGGTGTATCATCTGGAAGCGGTTAGTGCATGTAAGTGTGCTGTTTGCTAATATGTGCCTCAGCATCTGTGTGTGTGTGTGTGTGTGTGTGTGCGCGCACTGGCTCTCTCCACACCAACACACCTGAGCCCTCGTTGGTTTATGATGTTTATCATTACGTTTTCAGGGTCAAACTCAGTTCCTGCTACACATTTGTCTGCAGTTTTGCTGAAAATAATAATAATAATAATAATAATAAGTTTAATTTATATAGCTCCTTTCCCAAGCTTAAGGACTCTTCACAATAACAGTAAAGAACAAACAATCAGTTCATACATAAATGGACAATAGACATTTGCCAAGTCCAAGAAATGAGCGATTGCAGTTGCATATCACATTGCAAACAGAAACCAAAACACTATTTACAGACAGCAGAAGGTGGGCAGTTGAAGCAAAGGTCTGATGCAACAGACTAATGGTACGTAAGGAAACATTATGACTGCAATACAGTTTACTCTAATCATCGCCGTAATCTTTTATTGTCAATCCATTCATTTTATTCTTTCTCTCGCATCTTTTTCACACCATAATTCTGGTGTGTTGGATCCATGCGGCGTGGCGTTATACTGTACATGAACTGAACGTGCCAGAGGAATTGTAACCAGTACTTCATGAAGGTTACAGTTACAGCCACACACTGTACTTCGAGAATCACTGTCTCTTCAGACGTGCATCTCTGACCAGTACAGGTCTAATTGGGGAAGAAGTCCCAGTGCACATGAAACATTATCTCACATTTCATTGTAGAGCGGTATGGTGACATGTGAGACCGGCTGGTGAAATGCAGCAAGATATATTATTACTGTATAAGTGACGAAGACAGAAGAGAGGAATGAATCTGATGAAATAAATTGAATGATGCAGTTGAACAATAGAGTTGCACTCATTGCAATGATGCTGTAACATAGAAAAACTATCTTGCGAGTTTTGCATCATCTGATCGGCTCTTCTAAGCGCCCGTTTTAGAGACCACTGATCAAACTATATAGAGTTTATCAGCCGATAACGATCAATCAGAGCACTCTTAGTTCTTACCATGGAAATGCTTTATACTGATAAGCTATAAAAGATACATGGGTTCTGTCATTATTTCTCAAAACATATTTCATAAAGCATGATACTTTTGTTTAATGGATGGAAACAAGAAAATAGCTAAATGATCGGACAGCAAATGAATGAATGAACCAATCACGTGGATCTCTGAGCTGCTGTGAGTGAGTGGAGGCGGGGCTAATTTGCATATTCATAGAACCTTACTAAATGAGGCAATGGTGTAGAGTTACATTCAAGCTATTTTAAGGCATGACGACTTTTTTTTTCAAGAAACAAATGCTTAAATATGTCATTTTGGTGATCAAAGATGAGTTTAAGGGATATAATTATTGACTACAGGGAGATAATTCTATAATTCTAACAATATAAAACTGCTGATCAACATGTTTTGCTATTTGATAATAATAATTATTTAACAATTACAGCTGTCATGATCAATTTCAGAAAAAAGCGTATGTACAATACACGTCTAGCCTTTATACGCACATCTCACATATTTCAATATTCTTTCAGTGACTTTGCTTCCTGCCAAAATAAAACAAATGAAATTTGTTATAAATAAGCCGTGGGATGTTAGTCTACTTAATGAAGTCTGGCACTGGGGTTATTTAAAACAGAGCTTTAAATCATTTCTTCAGAAGCTTCAGTAAACAAACAATGATTTCAATGTCACAGGGGCAAATCAAAACGTCATTATACAAGGACTCGATGAACTGCCCACAAAACACAGTGTACACTGCGAAATTAACCTTATAATATTTAGATATATATTTATTTACTCTGCGGCAGATGAGAGAAATATCATCTGCCAGATGCTCAATAGGGCAGAAGCTTAGGAAGCAGCGCCTCTGTGCCAGTTTAGCTCACATAAATCAATCTGACTGACAGCAGGCCTTTTTCTTCTTACTCTTTGGCAGATAAGAGTCTGAGATGTTTAATGGAAAACAAAATGCAGAAAGGTATAATAAGATGCATGAGACATTGCAGATGATCCACCCGGTAGTAAGAAAAGAGAGTCATCTCGTGGGGAAAGAATATTATATGTGATGTTGATATCTGGAGTTATGTTATGTCATGTTTGACTCACCAGCAATCATTAAAACTGAATGGATCATGCGATGCAGAGAGAAATGAAGTAACTAAAGTGTGGGAAATGAACAGTTCTGCTTCCCTGCCACACTGAGGAATGCTTGTGCTCTGCTTAAAAGAAGAAGAGGGAGGAATCTGCATAAATCAGGAGCAAATCATCTACTTCCACAGCTTGAGCTGAATGCTCTGGAAACTGTCGCTGTGACTCCTGGAGTCCAAGGATCTGACTGATGTAATCTGATATATTAAAGGTCAGCTGAAGAATAAACAAGCTTGAAGTTTCCTTGAGGAAAATTGCTTTGTAAAATGCGAGCTAAAAGGTTAATAACAAATCCATGAGTGTTTTCAGGGTGATCTCATTTGTATTCATACTGTAGGTATTGGTAGGTCAGGTTTTGGTAATGTTTTTGTAATAGACACTGTAATGTATTGACAGACTCTAAAACGCAAATGCTTTTATTCAGTGATGCACAGAAATGATTATTTTAAAAACTGAAATTTATGTTTTCATTTGGACAAAAACTGAAGTTTCAGTAATTAAATTTAGGTAATTGAGTATATGAAGTTGGTTTGCAGTTCAGTGTGTCGTGTTCTCATGTGATAAATAAACCAGTCGTAGTAAAGTTCAACGAGCCAATGAAATTCAATGAAGGGCGATGATATCTTATATCTTATATTACATGGATATGGATGATAGCCATATTTCTAGCAGTCAAACGTGACACAAACCAAGCCAGTTCAGATATTTAATGTGTTCTAGCTCAAGCACACCTGGTGCAACTAATGAGGCCCTTGATTAGTTGCATCAGGTGTGCTTGAGACAACACCTGTACGCAAAAGTCATTAAAAGTTGAATTTGGGGAAACCACTTGAAATATTTTTTGTGTTGAGCTATTTCAATTACTTTTGTTTGATTTGTTCAATGCAAACAGCTGAAAGTCTGTACATTTTGCCTGATTTGCAATGGGGGTTGAATAATTTCGATTACAACTGTATAATTTAGCAGAAGAACAGCTGCACTCTGGTCCTTTGCTACGTACAATGTCCTCACAGGAGAAAGAGTTGGCATGCATTAATCTGTGAGAGGGGTGTTATTTCTCTTGGGTCTCATTTACACCTTCACATGTTGAGCTGTGTCGTTTCACTCCCCATGATGCCAGGATGCATCCACCCTGTGATTACTCCTTCCCCTTCTGTGAAAGACTGAGTCAGAGGACAGTTCCCGAGTTCATCCTCACACTCACATACAAGGATACGCACATCAAATTCCCACATCATTTCAATACAGGCACACTAATACGTGCTCACAATTACACTCTGAACAGGACAGAGAACGAGAGAGATAGAAGGTCACCAAGCAACGTTGGTACGAGTGGGCAGAGGAGGAAAAAAAACTTCACTCGCTTAGCGTTGTCTTCCGGCGAGACTTCAGCACCTTATGTGGGTGTCTGAGTGAGTGATTGCTTAAAACATCTCACACTGGTCATTTCATAAAAGTACAAGAACTCCAGGAAAGAGATCAGTTTGCTAAGAAATGAGTCTGACTCATCCGCATGTCTGGGAATGTTTCTGATTAAATGCATTTCTCTTTTCCCTTCTCGTCCTCCTTGCAACTAACTAAACTCAACTCACGTGTGTCTTCATGATCAGCTTAAAGCAGATAAGAGAACAGGAATCTTTCAATTAATTTACAGCTTTTCTCATTTGCTTTGGGACATTTGGTACAAAAACTGCTTGTTTAACCTCTATATCATCTAGTCTCTTGTGCACTTCATAAAAGCAATTTCCTTTGAACAAATTGCCAATGCTTTGGTACAAACATGAAATTGATTATGTACAATTGTCTGCGGTTTCCTACATTATCAATTGCTTGTCATGTTGATCAAAATATATTATATGATGCATTAGCAAACTGCATAAATGGTTAAACCAGTTGTCATAATCTGTCAACCATATTTTCTGCACATTTCTATTGGACATTTTTTTGTAAATTGATGAATTGATCTCAGGTGACTTCCACTACTGAAGGGGAATGCGGCTGATTTCTGCGCTGCATTGCAAGGGAAGATATCCATCGTGATGTGGATGAGAATCTGTGTCCTGACAGACCGGGATATCAGGAGACGTAGAAAGAAAGACTGCACTCTCATTCCCCATCCAGTTCTACATGTTCAATTCTGCCTAAGAGCTGTTTCATGACAGCTCTCTGAATAGTTTTATCATTTATTGAATTTAGCAATGTTAGATCTGCTATGCTGCTGTGAACATGTAAGATTTGCTGCTGCTGCATAAATAGACATGCATTAATCCTGTATCAGATCTAGGCAGGTGGAGCTGGGGAGGAGGAGGGGTTCAGAGGAACTGCAGGACTAGCTTACAGCAAACAATCAACCAGACTATTTAAATGTTGAGCAAGCAATCTCATTGGCTGCAGGATCAGTATGCAGAGGCCAATCAGCTTGTGCCATGCGGTGATGATGTGATTGCTGGCAGATTGCATGTAAAGGACCAATCAGCATGCGCCCTCTAGAGTTTCATGACTGAACTAGATAAATACAGTTTATAATACAGTCAATTAGTACTTCTACTAGAAGTAGAATGAAATTGCACCTTATGACGATAAATTGGCAAAAGGGTAAATCATCTACAAACACTGACACACTCCCTGTTGTATCTTGCCTATAGGGCACCAAGTGAGGTATAAAAATAAACAATAGGTGCAAGAAGCTCCGTTGCTTTAGATAAAGTTTGCACTGATTCCCCGCCTGAGGAAACGAGGGCTACACTTCTAACTGCAGCTCTCTGCAGGATAATGAGTTCGGTTTCTCTTAAAACTGTGATTGATGAAGCCCTCCACAGAGGCAAAGCTCCGGCTGGCTTCTGCTATGGTCCAATGCATCCCAGCAAAGTGAACAGTTCAAAAGCGATGTCTCAAAGTGAAGTCCAAGCTATAGCAGGAGTGTTTCATCGTAAGGAGATCTGCATGTGGCATGAAGCCATTTATCTGGTAGTGAGAATCACTCATTCCCTCTGTAAAACACAAAAATATATCATAAAGCCCTCACAGCATGCCACTCACAATTTATTGTTCCAACAAGGTTCGCTTCAAAGATTTAAAAAAAAAATTTTTTATGAAGGAATACTCTGATATGTAAATATATGGGAAGGTTTTGTTCAAGAATCTCGGAAAATAAACAAAGCCTGGCTTTTGAAAAACAGATTATGTCAATCTTTCCCCAACAAATAAAAGCTGCACATTGCAGCAGCCGCTCTCTCCATTTCTGCCTGAAAGACCACAACACCGGAAGTTAATATGAAAAGAAAGGCGACGTGAGAAGATTAAATGGATATAAGTATAATCTAAAGATGTGGGAGTATTGGATAGCCGTTTCTTTGAGCGAAGACAGTCTTTTGTTCTGCTGAGGAAGCCGTTCTTTAGTTAAAGGGCATGTCAATATTATGTTATGAAAAGGCTAATATGATGACAGATTCTGTTGGTAAAGGCTTTAAGATGACTGAAAGAAACCCAAGAAATCAAAAAAGAGCAAAATGAAAAATTTGGATATTTTAAAATAAAAGCATAGAGAAGGAGAGTAAGAGGCAAAAACAGGGCTATGGAGAGAATAGAAAGGTGTAAGGTCAGATTCAGAAACAGTGGTCAGCTCTTTTGAGGCAAAGACGGGTAAGCGCATCCTTTTTTCACCTTATTTCGGATGATTTTTCCATTATTTCTGATGGGTGTAAACTGTAACTGTAATCAAAAAACATGCAAAGGAATGAGAGAAACACCCCAGCTAACAGGAAATGTTCTCAGAACATTCCGGCAAGGTTCTCTCAAAGTTGAACAAACGTTCTTCCAGTAACATTTAACAGAACGTTTGTTCAGAGTTATCAGGTCTTTAATAATGTTCTCAGAAAACAAGCACAAAAACATTATACATCGTTCATGGAATGTTTGATTTCTGAAATGGACATTCATCTAACATTTTTTTAAATGTTACTAATTGTTTCAGAACGTTCCGAGAAGATTCAAAAGTAACGTTCCGTTTGAAGAATGATCAAATGGAATGTTCTTTTAACGTTTGCACAACCAAGAAAATCGTTTTAAAAACATTTTAAAAAATGAACGTTCAGAGCACATTCAGAAATAACGTTTCCTCAACCTAATGGCAACGTTAGCAACATTATGTCATATTTTTGTTAGCTGGCACTCTGTTGAACTGTCTCATCTGATCATTTCTGAATAAAACTGTCGTGTTTGCATGCTGTCGGCCGGTCTGACACAGCTCTGTCTTTTGTCGAGTCTGCTTTACTTAAAGCTGAGAGAAAAACGCTGAGATTGCTGTAAATCAATGCAATGCTGATTCTAATTATTATCATGTCGTTGCTTGTGTAAGTGGTTTGTCATGCAACTGTTGAAGTTTTGTGTGAGGGAGCAGTAAACCCTTTACAGCACAAGAAGTCTCTTGATGAAAGAACCAATCACCTGTGTCATGTTCCAGAAATAGGATTTCAAACCACATATGGATTTAGCTTGAAACGGATTTGTAAAAAATCGCATTTCATGTTATTTATATGCCGTTCACACTTGCCAAATCTGTTCGGATTTCAATCGGATATGCACAAAAATCAGATTTGGACTGACAGTCTGAACGTAGCCTAAAACCACACAAGAATCACACAGGTTTGGCAGTTTGAGATGTGCTCAAAACAAATGATTCGCAAAGGTTTTGAAGCTTCATTAAGCGTGTTTCGCTCATCACTAGTGCATGGATTTACACGTTTTGTTTGTTTAAATGCACACTGAGTCCGAAATGTTCGCATGAGTTTTTTCATATTCGTGAATATTCGTGATTCAATGGCTCTGAAATGTCAAAACGCCATTCAAAATGCTTGCTACGGATGCGAAAAATGCAGAAAATCGAACCTGATCTGAATTTTTTTATGACGGACGAAAGTTTCGGAGGCAGTGTGCAAGTGTGATTGACATAATGTGAGGTCGTATTTATTTTTTAACGTGTGAAAATTTCAGTTTTCAGACTCAGTTTGCAAGGGCCTTTACTCTTACGTACTATACTAGCGTTCAAAAGTCTGTGGTATGTGAGATTTATTTATGTTTTCAGAATAAGAACGTGTGATCGTCAAACAGTGGATCTCTGAGCTGAGTGAGTGAGTGGAGGCGGGGCTAATTTGCATATTTATAGAACCGCATACTAAATGAGTAACATTCAAGCTATTTAAAGGCATGACAAAAAAATTCAAGGAAAAAACTTTTAGATATGTCATTTTGGTGATCAAAGATGAGTTTTAAGAGATAAAATGATTGATTACAAGAGGACTTTAAACTTTTTCAGTCAATACAAATGCATTTTCCTACTGGCTCCAGAAAAATTCCAGTTATTTGCCATAGCGTTTAGGATGCAAGTGTGAGAAAGAATGTGCATGTGTCCACAGTAGCAGAGAAAATTCTATGAGAATTCAAGTTATTCATCTTACAGCATAGTTTATATGTTCTTCAGTTGTCCCATTTGAGTTGCTTTTCACTTCAGGCAAAGAAATCCATAAAAATACCATTTGATAGCCTGTTAGATCTGTGGAAAAGCCAATTGTAGTGTGACAGGCCTGTGCAGCTGCCAAAGTACAATATCCACAAACACGTACACACACACCGGTGATTCATCTAGGGGAGGAAGAGAGAAATAATGAGAACTAGCAGAATTTCTGCCCTTTTATTTTTGGTGCTTGGAAGGGTTGAAGGGAAACGCTCAATAAATCAGCGGCAGGAGTGAGAGGGGAAGCTGATGAACCCTCCGAATCTCACTTTAATAGATTCTCTCATCCTCGGACCCTAGATCGCCCGTCACAGTCCACAGGGAACAGAAGATAAACACTCCATAATGCTTAATGTTAGGAGAAAAGATCCCTCCTTGATCCCTGAAAGACGTTCAGCATTTCTTATATGCAGAGATTGATTTCTTATGTTAAGATCACTTATCATAATAATCACAGTAATTACTACTCAGATTAAGTCAATAGATTTATAGACCATATAAACTCTCTTCTAAGTACTTCTAAGCTCTAAATGATGATGGCATTTAGTCATGAATGTCCACTTTTTCTAAAGGAAAGAAGATACTTGGAAGAATGTTTTCGTCCATTCAAAAAAACGATTTTTTTTTTTTTTTTTTTTTTTGAGTTAGTCAAACAGGTTTGTAAATTATGACAGCATTTTAATTTTAATTTCTAATGGATGTTTTTTTGCCAGAATAAGCTGTAATGAGGAATATAGCAAAGCTATGATTAGGGTACACAGGAAATCGGACAAAAGAAACGTCTGCATGTAAAATGGATCAGCTTGTGTGCGTGTTGCTCGTGTCAAACATGCTTTTGTTGAGCACAACAGAGCCTGAAGCCCAACAGCTTGACAAAACCCATTTGTCTTGGTAGCGTTTGTCAGAAAAATAAATAAACAAATAAAGAAAGAAATGAAATTCCCCCTCCAGGACCTGCATTGTTTACCATTGTGCCGTTTCTGAGTGTTGAAATTAACGAAGTGATGCAGATACTTACACCCGATATCAGCACACACTCACTACAGAGAATAATAGCATTCATTATTCACCAGCCCCGTAGCACGACAACAGCGTTCCAGGGGTTTATTAACAGAAACATGACGAGAGACAAAAGAAACTTTCCCCTTTTTAACAGATTCAGCATGTTTTAGTCCAGTATAAAACTTTATGCTTTTTTGATTGTATTAAAGCCAAATGGTCCCCAACAGGGTGCCTGAAATAGCCTATAATAAATGAGGTTACCGCTTACTTTCCTCTGATTAAGGAGATCTGGGACTTTGGGAAATACAGGTTAGCCATATTCAGCGATATTCATTACTGTAAAGCAGGTACATCAGGGATAACATCATCGCTGTAATCAACAGTTTTCAAATAGTAATTTTTTAATTGTACAGCACATCTCTAAATCAAATGATGCTGTGTATCAGTAACTGTGGTGTGTCTGGTTTCATGGTATCAATGGAGGGATTTCAGATGAAAGATAGCGAAATGAATTGCTGTCTGTGACAGCTGAATTATATCACCCACGACAGCGCCGCCACATACTAGAGGGAAAGATAATTATGTAACGAACTTAAAAGTTTGTAAGGGGAGGATTCAGGGGGAAATAACCTCAGATAGCTCACTAATGTCGCAATCACATTCACAGATTTGTATAGAGGGTAAGAGGAAGGACGAGGGGCTATACTGTATATAGTTCAGTCATGAAGCTCAAGAGCGCAGGCTGATTGGTCACATGCAATCTGCCATGGCATCATCACCGCATGGCACAAGCTGATTGGCCTCTGCTGATCCTGCAGCCAATGAGATTGCTTGCTCAACTTTTAAATAGTCTGGTTGATAGTTTGCTGTAAGCTAGTCCTGCAGTTCCTCTGAACCCCTCCTCCTCCCCAGCTCCACCTGCCTAGATCTGATACAGGATTAATGCATGTCTATTTATGCGGCAGCAGCAAATCTTACATGTTCACAGCAGTGTGTCTGTGTATCTGTTAGCAACAGCAATAGTAAATAGTTTACAGTAAAAAGTTACATTTAAGTTAATGGGCCCTATCTTGCACCCAGCGCAATTGACTTAGTACACCGACGCATGTATCATTCCTATTTTGAACCTGACGCACAGCGGACTTTTCCCTCCACAGACGCACGTCGGTAAATTAGGGAATGAACTTGCGCTCCCGGGGGCGGTTCAGCGAAAAGAGGAGGCGTGTTCCGGCGCAAACGTTCCCTGGTGCTATTCTGCAGTTTCAGAAAACAATTCCGCCACAGACCAGGAAAAACCTAGTCTAAAGTCAGTGGTGCGTTCAGATGCTATTTTAAGGGCGCATGCTTGGCCATAATGTAGTGTGTGCACAACGCCATACACTTTGCTTCTCTCATCTACACACAGACGCAGCCGTTCACATTTTTGCAAACCATACATAATTACAAGGAAAAAATATTCCACATGAGGGAAATCATTGTGGTGTCCATGAAGATGTGAAAAAATAGGCATAAATCTAGCTTACACATTTACCAAAATGATTATACGCCTGTTTAACCGAAGCTAATTTGGGTGTGTTTCTCCATCCCCAATGTCACTTCTCTGTGTTTTACGGCCCTGACGAGAACGTCGGTCTCCTCGGCTGTGAACCGCTCCTGGCAAATCCGCCGTTATAATAGCAATCCGCCATGGAACAAGCGCGCCTGCTCTTAAAGGGAATGTGAGATGACGCTCTGATTGGTTTATTTCACGTTACGCCCAAACCACACCTATGAGTAATGAAGCTACTTCAGACCAACCCATTTTAGATTTGCGCCGAGATCCCGCCCACAAAGTTACTTGCGTTTCGCGTTTGATACTTGCGTTTCAGATCGTTAAAATAGGGCCCAATAAGTTCCACCATACTCCATGTTCAAACTCTCCCTCTCTAGTTGTTCAGATGAGTAATAGATGGCAGACTGTACACGGCAGGTGAATTATTTCCGTTGCATACACATACGCAACCCTCTCAGCCGTCTCATAAAATAGGTGGGCGAAAGAGGGAAGGTATGGATGATCAGTGCATGAGTCAGATGCATTTAATGACAGTATGTATGTACATATGCTTTTAATGAAAAAAGAAAATGGAGACAAATAAAGTGTGACGTAGAGCTAATGTGCAAAGGATAATCCTTTTCTACATGCTGGCTCTGGAGGTTTGGTTTTGTGTGTGTGTTCTCAGAGGTAATTAACCTTTAACCTCAGACCTGCTGATTGCTGGAGAGAGTAATGTGTGGTATCCGTCAGACAGACAGGAGTCTAAAAACAGAGAGCTTTTGTCCACCTTTCACATCGGCTCGGCTCCGTTTAATGCGTAATTACTCATGTTAATGCAATTTTTCAATTTCAGTGTTAAAAATGTCATGTAGCCTATTGCGTCAATGGCTAAAAAAAACCTTTGATACAATTAAATACTCTCATTTGTCATCTCATTTATTTACCCAGTACCATATGCATTCATAGAGGTTTGCTTTAGAAAGAAATCAGCCTAAAGTTAACACTCGCCAATTGCCAGTTGGCCGGTAACATTTTTATGAATCCTAACAATACAATGTCGTGAGAACGTGAACAACGCTCGGGACAGTTGATGGGCCATGAAAGTTTGAGCCTGGTCAATTTCAAATATTCAAGTGCAAGAAGACGTGAAAGGGAGCTCATTTCGTTATTTGCGCGCTGTGTGGGAAGTTTTCTGTGCGCAAACATGCAAAGTGCGCACCCAGAAGCTGTCTTAATGCGCTTAAACGGACAAATTCACACAAAATTATGTAAAAAAAATCCCTTCTCGGCCAGTATCCTAGTAAACATAGTCAGTTATGCCTTAAGTCAGGGTTCACCAATCTCGGTCCTGGAGGGCCACTGTCCTGCAGAGTTTAGCTCCAACCCCAATTAAACACACCTGAACCAGCTAATCAAGGTCTCACTAGGCATACTAGAAACTTTCAAACAGGTGTGTTGGAGCTGGTTGGAGCTAAACTCTGCAGGACAGCGGCCCTCCAGGACCGAGATTGGTGAACCCTGCCTTAAGTGAACGGAAATAGTCGAGAAAGACAATGCATGTGTAACAGTATCGGTATATTAGATCCGTGCATTGTGTCTTAAAGTGACAGCAGCCTAATAAACCTGCTGCTATCTGTGTCTTTTGTTGTTTCATTAACATTAAAAACAAAGAAAAAATCTCTTACTGAATAACTTTTGTAACTTTAATAAGGATTAAAAAGTTAAATTTTAGATGTACACACACTGTGGACACACATCAGTGTTCAAACACCATGTAAAAGTGAATTTTGCATAATAGGTCCCTTTTTAAGAGATGCCACTCAACCTCAATGTTCTCTCTCTATTTATGCAGTGGTTTTTACAAGTCTTTATAATCAACATCTTATTCTACCAAGCGTATCAAACTAAATGCTTAACTGACATGTTAAATAACAATATAAACGGATTTAAAACTTATATTGAACTATTGAAAGTGGGGGAGGTTTACTATGGAAAAACATCAATTGAAGCTAAAGCAAAAACACATTCTGACTTTTGCAATTTTCTATCTGTTCCCCCTAAATGGTAGACTTAATTCATTTTTCTTTGAGTGTCAAGATGCCCTTCATGAGGTTTCTCTAAAATATACATTATTATTTCACGAAATGCAGCTACACACCATCAGCAAACCGAACTCATCCTGTGCCTCGAAAACACTCCATACTGCATTTTCATTTTAATACCAGCTTCTCATTTAAAGTAAAACCTCTTTTCATGTCTCAGAAAAATAGAGGAAGAAGAATTGTTGAAGTCTACAAATGTCAGCTCATCATTCTCCCAGGAGAGCTATTAAGATTTTAAGGAGTGAAATCAAATCTTGCCAGCATGGGATTTAACAAAAGTATAGTGGCGCTAACAGACGGCACACTGCAAGTTACAGAGAACAAAGTTGTTATGGCAGAACCGTCTTTGCTCAAGATAAAGTTTGTCACTTTAAAATCTCTCATTTGCCACCTAGTTTGGAGGTTTTACAGCCTGATGTTCACTAGAAAGTCTATGTAAGGGATGACGTACAGTCAAGACAGTCATTATCGCAAAATAAACCAAAACGGAGCAAAGGTCAAACACACATTTTAGCAGTCATTAGTCTGCAGAATGCTGTAACTGACCAATCAGAATCAAGTGTCTTATTGTTCAATATTTCAAAAACATGTTTACATAGAGACAAAGTCATTCGTCAGAAAGAAACATCATGCATCCATTTTAATCAAACACTAGAAGGATTTCACATTGAGGTGAGGGAATGAAGCACAGAAACGCTTGTTTAAGGACGACAGCGAACGGGCAGATAATGAAGAGAGGCAGGCAGTGCTATGAGGAGATGAACATGACAGCCCACCATCATCTCCAGGAGGTGTGAGAGACATGTCCATCAGACCCCGGGCTGCATTCTGTCACGACACATAGCTTTAAATCAATTTAATTTTCTCATTTCTGGCCAGGCAATGGCAGCTGGCCATCCAAAATCCTGTAAATGCTGGGGAATCAGAGAAAGCAGAGGACGTAAGCACTAACCCTGACTGCTCTTATTACAAAAACCAATCTAAAGTCCTTAAATAAGGCTCGAAAAGGCCAAAGGATATCAAAAAGATTGTGGGACTTGCTACCGCTAACAGATACACAGACAGTGCACTGCTGCTGTATAAATAGACATGCATTAATCCCGTATCAGATCTAGGCAGGTTGAGGAGTTCAGAGGAACTGCAGGACTAGCTTACAGCAAACAGTAAACCAGACTATTTAAATGTTGAGTAAGCAATCTCATTGGCTGCAGGATCAGCAGAGGCCAATCAGCTTGTGCCATGCGGTGATGATGTGATTGCTGGCAGATTGCATGTAAAGGACCAATCAGCCTGCGCTCTTGAGTTTCATGCTGAACTAGACATTTGTTAAAGCAGCACATTTTTCCTGAAATTACTAGAGCTGAAAATTATTAATAACAGCAATAACCATAAAAGATAAATATTAAATTAGTCAGACGATTGCAGATACAATTGAAATGAAATGTCTTTATTTAATGGATGAGGAAGTTCAAAAGAATGCAGGCTGAAAGCATGTAGTAGTTAAAACACCGCCATTTTTATTTATGACTTTTTTGGCAAAACGTAAAGATTGGTAAAGGAACAAATCAATACTGTAAAGAAGAAATATCTTGCTGGAACTATAATATTAATTCACAACACACTAGCAGAAAGCTAACATTCAAGTGAAGGAAGAAATATTGAGAAATGTCTTTTACGTAAATGTTTTTGTCCATACATACAATGGGCGATAAATGGTGATCAAAACTGAATATTCCTCAGTTTCCACAGAAGAAAGTAAGTCATACAGGTTATGAACGTCATGGGGGCGAGTAAATGATGAAAGAATTTGCACTTTAACACACATTTCTAAAGGATGCAATGTGCAACTAACCAGAAAAATTACAAAGCGAGATAACTCAAAGTCTAAATGTTGTCATGGAAACTATCCAGGCTAATTTGGGGTTTTAGTTGCAGGGCCACTGGAGGCTACAAGCAACAAGATGTTCTTCATTAACACTTTGTAAACGACAGTCAACAAATGATCCCCCAGCTGAAGTGTGTATCTCTGTACCGCAAGTGCCTGAGGACAAAACAGCTGAGCTGCTAGTGTTCGTTTTGGGACTTTTATTAATCAAATTATAACCACACAGAAGAGTAATTCAAATGTATGTGCTCAGTTTTGTCTTTAAACATTGGTTAGGGTTCACTCAAAGCTTACGGGCATCATTGAGGTCTATGTACTGAATCAAAGTCTGAGAGCTGCTTTGTCATGGTGCAAAATTTCCTTGGGTTCCTGTAGCGATAGGCAAGTTTCAACAGGATTAGCCTCTATCATTAAGCACCAACCAATTATCTGGCATCCTTGAAGTATGTGTGTGTACTTTTGAGTGTCTACGTGAGCGTGCATTCAGTTATTTATTCATCAGCCGCTCCTGATGCGAGTCTGGGTGCTTGTCTCGGCTCCTCTTGTTCTCTTCGCCTCAGTGCTGCAGTGGGAGGTCAGGTGACTCTGAGCTCTCATGCAGAAAATAAGACCCCGGCGACAAGCAGTTTGCACCAAAATACCGATACACAAAGCCGGAGAGAGTGAGAGATTTGATGAAGTATGAAACATGAAAACTGACGATGTACCCGCAGGACACTTTTGATAAACAACATTTTATTTGAAACGGAAATCTTTAGTAACAGTCTTTACTGTCAGTTTTGATCGATTTAGTGCATCCTTGCTGAATAAAAGCAGGACAAATGTTTGCTGACACCAAATGCATATGGATGTGACAACTTATAACATGATTCAAACAACTTCTAAACTGAACCATCAATAAGTCAGGTCGGTATGGTTGTCTAAAGATGAAGAGCTCTGAATAAAACAAACAAATTATCAATTCTCAGGCGCTCAGTAAATCACTCCGCAGAAGTAGCAGCGCTTCGCCTTCTGAGAATATAGTTCCCAGTGTGTGTACGGTTAGAAGATGGCTGTGTCTCATGTGACCTTGTTATTTGTACACGCTGTGACTATACAAATCACAACATGTAAATGGAAAAATGTTGGCGTTATTTTGTCACTTATTGGGAGCAGTATGCTAGCTGGAGCCATTTACCTCCAGTCTTTGTGCTAAGCTAGGCTAACGGTGCGTCAGACAGAGTTACGGCACGCACGGAGATGAGAAGGGTATGGACTTATCTAACTCTGGGGGATACGGTGAATAAGATAAAGTCCCAAAAAGTCGGCGAGTTCCTTTAAAGGCATTTAGTGATGAAACTTTTGGGTGAATCTCTTCACTAGTGCACATTTAAAAAATGGTCCAATTCTGACAGTAACATACTGTTTTCCATTAAAACAGTTATGGAAGCAATAATTTGCTAATTTGTTAATTTACAGCCCATTTTTAACACTATTTATGTATTACGGTTTTGTACTGTAGTACGCAATGCATTGTGGGATAAACACATTTCTTCTGAAACACGATTGACTGATTATTAAACATTTAAAACGCAGTTTCGTTTAACTGCATAAGCTATATAACAGAGTTTGAGTTGGTATTCATTTCTGGACTTTTTCTTACTCACATAAATGTTCACGTTGCTTTTACTCTCGCATATTTGTGTCCACTTTGGGTGTTCTTGCTTATAAATACATGTTCACCTTTTTTATTAGCCAATAACTGTTGCCTGTGGTTTTCCTGTAGTGTGATTTCAAACCCATTTTGGAGTTCCCCTTTGACCCAGAGCTGTGTTGCCAAAATGACCCAAAATGGATTGGTTTTACCTCACCATTTTTTAGAGTATAGCCTATTGTAAATTGAATTCATTAATCACAGAAATGTGCATGTTTTGTTTTTTTACAGTAAATGGCTATAAAATATTTTCACAGTATTCATACCGTAGAATTACAGTAGATTGCTGCCGTCTCTGCTGCCAGTTTTTTACCGTTATTTTACATATATATTTTTTACAGTGTGACCTTTCAGGCTGATATCCTGCTCTTCATTTCCTCTATACAAATCCCTGTAAAGGTCATCCATGACACTGGAATATTCACACAAGAATAATATATATATATATATATATATGTTGTTGATTTTTTTGTTTTTTTTACTACTCCTACTTGTTTCCTCAGGGGCAATTCATATACAGAACGGATGAGGACTCTCTCTATCTCTGTTTGCCAGTTCTTTATTCATCCTACATTACAGGATCTATTGAGGCTATTGTTGCCTCAAAACCTATTAAAGCCTTGTGTTTGGTGACTTGTAAGTGGTTTCCAGAGGATTATTGGTTACGATTGGCTGCTTCCTCTCATTCTTTATTTACAATTTCAAATTGGCCACCATTCACAGACATCAAACTGATCCTGTACAACCCAGCTGAACTTGGCTTGGAGCTGGTTTAGCACCAGTTCAGTGGGAATTGCAGTTTTTAGTCATCAACAGCTGTTCATATAGGAGATTGGTGAGGAACGGTTGAAAGGAGTTACTGTGAAGAGAAAAAAAAAACCTTATCTAATGGGTCTCCAGGGTTTCTACATGCAGCACTAAACATAAAGACACAATGAAGCCTATTGGCCTCCGATGTGTTTCCATGAGCTCGTATGAGTGTGTTTGTAATAGAAAGCTTCTCCCAGAGTCGCTCCCTGTCTGACCTGTACAATGAAGTCATGATAGACATGCAGAGCTATAAGCATACTGTAACTTCTAGAAACCCAATCCTCCTTTATCTGCTCCTCACTCATACACTGTATGTTGCATCGGTACGTTCTCCTGCACTTTTAATGTCGTCCTGACAGGCTGTCAACAACACAGAGATCACTATCAATGTAGACCGAGAAGAGAGAAAGAGGAACGAAAGAGAGAGTGAGAGATAAGCGTTCATATGCTGATGCTCTGATGCACTGGAGATCAAGATGAACACTGGATCTGAGAAACTAAGTCAATATAAGAACTGGTGTTAACGGGCCAACGCATGATGAATAAACGGTTTAGGTTTTTGAGGTGAATAAGTTGGACTGTTGTCCATGCGGTGTCGACCGGAAGTTTAATATCTTTGCATCAGTGTTGTTATTGTTAACTGAAACTAAAACAATTTTCGCCAATTTTCGTTAATTGAAATAAAGCTGAAATATAATAAAGTAAAAAATAACTTGAACTTAAAAACTTAAATCTAAATAGAAATATAAAATAATAATAGTAATAATAACAAAACTTAAAATAAAAACATGAATACTATCATTTAAAATAACACCGGATAGCTACGGATACTACGGATAGATGAGTACTCAAGTACTTGGAAGTGACAGCAAACATGAAAAAACTGGTACTTTGTGAGAGGACGTGTTCCTCCTTTTAAACAGCTACATGGTGTGTGTGGTGTTGTTGTTTTTGACGCACATTTTAAAAACTTGGTTTGATTGAGACCCTTCAAACCATGTGCAACAAGCACAAGACACCCATCTTAAATAATGGTGCGAATGGACCCACTGCCCCCAAAGTACTTAGTTAATTTATCGGTTGAGTACTTACTCAAGTAGACAAGAAGACTAAATATCCATCACTAGAAATGACAGGGCTGGTGTGAGGTCAGAAATCCCAGGGGAGCGAGGGATCAAACGAGACGACAGTACAGACTGTACGGTCAGATACACACACACACACACACACTCGTGTGATTACATCTGTCCTATTCAGACACTTAGTCATAAAAAAAAATAACAACAACAATCGGAGTACAAGTACAGTATGATTATATGTCTGATTAGCTGTGGCTGTTTGAACCAGAAAAATGATCACGTCATCTATACTCTAATATAATGTAAGAGAATATCCTGATAGCTTAAAATTAGCTCAAAACTGATCCTATTATCTTTGTTCTCTGTTCTTGATCATATTGTGCATGAATTATTGCATGGTTTTTGTAGCTTTTCTTCATAATTCTTTCATCAAAAACCAAGTCATCCTCGACATTTTTCTCTCATTATAATTCCTGTTTCACTTGGAAAAATTTCCATTCACTTTCATTCATATGCACATGAAAGTTCAAGTTTGGTGAAAATGTGGAAGAAGAGGTGTGTTTTTAGAGGTAAGTCCTCATAAAAGCACAACTTTGTAGCTTATCTACACTTAAAATGTGCATATTAGTATTAGGGATGCACGGAAACCAAAAATTCAGGATGTGATTGGCCGAAAGCCAAAAATAAAGAATCAATTAATTATTCAAACTTATTTGATAATCAACACTCAAATAGCTAAAACTGAGTTGTACAAACATTTGAATTGCACATAATACTCCAGTTTGTCGGTGAAACAAACATTTAAAAGACAATAAACTGGAATAACTTGTTTTCATGACAGATTCACTCAAACATACATTAAGTAATGAAGACATCATAACAGGTTAAGTAAAAATATAATGAGTATGTAATACAGTGCATATATTTAGCAAAATGCTCTTCTCTAGAGTTAATTTTTTCTAGCTAACTAATGAGTTTATTATTGAGGTGAAGTGACATAGTATAGCCTACAAGCTGTTTTATTGTCGTATTGCGGTTGAATCACTGATTGAGCGATTACAAGCTGAACTGCATCTTCTGATTTTCATCCATGTTCATTTAGTGCTGTAACTAAAGAGGAGATGAGATGATCGTTCACGAGCCGCTTGATCCACGCTGACGCTTATACTGCGTGTCTGAATCTGTCACGCCGTATTAAAGAGCGCCAACATGACATTTAATGTTTGAATTTCAGAATAAAATCGAAAATGAAATATTTTTAGATATTAGAAACCATATAATTACCAATTAAATGTCTGTTTCGGTTACTGATTTGAGCTCTCAAAACCCATTTCGTTCCAAAACCGTAAAAAGCTGTGTTTTTTTTTCGGTGCATCCCTAATTAGTACCTTGGAGATTAATAATTTATACCCTTCAGGTCCTACTATCAGTACTTTAGGGGTAAATAAGGTCAAATATGTCACTTTTAGGATACTGTCCCAGTGACAAGCTGCTGTAACCCCAAAGGCAGAAGAGAGTAGCATAAAGCCAACATCTCTATACAGCACAAACTGAGTTCTTGATTCAATACATAAATCCAAACATCAAAGCTACAGCGTTTAGTCTAAAGCCTCGAGTGACCATCCCTGTGTGTGCTGATTCAGGACATCAGGTGAAAGACACTAACCTGGTCCACACGACATTTGCATTTACAAACATTCATGCTGCAATTAGTCTCAGAAACACAGGCACCAGCACACACACACACACACACACACACACACACACACACACCGGCACATCCCACCAGCATCCAGAACATGCAGCAGAGCAGATGGAAAACACCCTGAAATCCCTGAAAATATTGCATCAAATCAAGCAACAACACCTACCAAAAAAATTATCAAGATTTTCATCAAAGAACAAAACATCAACCAGAACAGCTCTGGATATTCACGACACGTAACGAAGCGTCAGTCTGAGAACTTTATGTAAATATTGAATTGTAGACAATTATGGTTTGTTTGTCCTGAGGAGCTAACAGAGACAGAACAGAGCAAGGAGATCAAGATCTCACACCAGCTGTGTTTCCATCCAAAGTTGCGAATTTAACCAAGCAACATTAACCAACATTTGTGAATAAAGTACCATTTCCATCCAGTGAGTCGAAGAGAACGAAATCGTCACTTCCTGATGAACTGCCGCTAAATATCGCTAAGAAAAGTAGGAGATGTCACTGTATGTAATATTTTTCGTATATAATGAATTTGTTGCGCGATAAATGTGTTATCTTGCTTTCGGAGGCGTTCCCTGCTGATGAACGCGGTCATGCGAGACCGTTCTGGGAGGTAATTATACAGAACCACTTTGACGATAGACAATTTACAAAAAGATCAGAAAAAAAAAGGAATTTATTCTGTAAATGTCTTTCCATCGTAGTTTATGCGCATGTTTTCCTTTCAGATGTGAAAATGTATCCGACTCAAATAATTTATCTTGCCGTTTCCATCCAGCAGTTTTTGATGTGATATCCCAAAATGAGCATAAACATAGGTGGATGGAAACATAGCTACAGTTGAAACACACTCACACTGATCTATAAAGAGCAGTAACATCCTGTAAGTTCTGGACGGTGACAAATATATCACCAGTTCCACCCAAACATCACATCAAACCTTCACACAACTACTACTGATCTTCTTAAAGCCAAGTTTGAGACTCTTCTTTAAACCACTCCAGCAAGAGAAACTGAAGGGATCCGTGGATGGAAGGAAAGGGAATGAGGGATAAGTGGTTAAGTAGGGAGAAAGACGTACCGGTACTTCATGCCGGTGAGTTTTCCGGTGGACTCTTTGAGGGAGATGTGGTGGCGCGGGGTAAAGGAGCCGAAGCTCCGGGCGATGATGGCGACCGTGCGAAACTTGGCCCGCGCCGCGTTGACCACGTTCGGACTGGTGGCGTTCGATTTCCCGTGGTCCCCATTCCGACCCTTCAGATTGTGGTCTGTGCAAGCGATTGAGACCTGCATGCTGGATGAGGAGGACGGAGAAGAGTCTACAACACAGAGAGGACACAATGAGGGATCATGCAGGGGTCACTTTCCTTCCTGATCCCGTCCGGTGGATCCCGTCTGAGCAGCAGCAGCAGAGAAACAGCATCAATTATTGAGCACAAGGAAAAAGGAGACGTCTAACACAGTTCAAAAGTTGCGTCGCTCCTTCTCCAAGATGTTCCCTCGTGAAAAAGACGACAGTCAAAGTTACGAGCCACAGATCTGCAGGACTATCCGGAGGAGGACAGGAGATTCCCGGAGCAACCTCGCATGGTCAGATGGAGCCCGTCTGATGGAGGAGGAGGAGGAAAGGAGGGATGTCAAGACTGGACAGCATAAATCCACACTTCTTATCTCTCTTCTGAGGTCTTCCTCTGTTCTTACACTCCCTCAAACACACACACACACACTCACTCACTTCCTCCAGCTGATAATGATTTGTGGCTAATGAGCTTTTGTCCTGCTTTCCTCTCTTTCTCTGTGTGTTTGTGGTGAGCTCAGCAGTGATGCTTCATCTGCGCTCGCTCTGAGGGGAATGAGCAGCAGGCGATCGTCCACGTCTGTTTAAAGCGCTCTCTCTCCCTCCCTTTATCTCCCTCGCTCTCTTTCTTTTCCAGTGTATCGCGCTCTTGCTCCGTGGCACGGACCGAGCACAATGTTTCGCGCACCTGTGCACACACACACACACACACACACGCTCATTACTCTTTCAGTGCTAAACCCCAAACCAACAAATGCTAAATAGAAAGCTGTTAAAAGATCATTTGAAGGATATCAGAGAGGTTAAAGTCCCCCTGTGGTGAAACTCAAGCTTTTAAATGTTGTTTATACGTATATGTGGTGTTTTTAATATGCTTTAAGACAAACCATGTGTAAATTCATAAGTCGATTGCTGAGTATTTTCTCCTTAAAACTGCAGTGAACCAAAGACAGTCTCAAAAACACGCTTTGAAATCGCTGGTGTTTCTGACGTCACAAACTACCTTGTAACCAATCAGATCAACGTGTGATCGTCAACCAGTGGATCTCTGAGCTGAGTGAGTGAGTGGAGGCGGGGCTCATTTGCATATTCATAGAACCGTGCATACTAAATGAGGCAAGGGTGTCGAGTTACATTCAAGCTATTTTAAGGCATGAAGATTTTTTTTTTTTTCATTAATGACAGGGAAAGAGTTAATGAATTATTAACACCATCAATATTGTCTCAGATTTCATTTAAAATATCTTCAGTTGTGTTTCGAAGATGAACAAAAATGTTATAGTCTCATACATACAATTCATTCAAATATATTAAACTATTAGCCTAGAAATCTAGACGCACCCTAGCGGCAGCTAAATTTATTTTGCAGCCAGTGTAGTCTAGCAACTCTCCGTTGACTTTCGAGCTGGAAAAACCAAACTCTAGTCAGGCCAATCACATCGTGTATAGAGTCGGTGGGCGGGCTTAACATAATGATGACAGAGTTGTGACGGTTCCCTGCTACTTGAAAACAAAGAACGGCGGCTGCTGGCGTTTCGAATCGGCTTTGGCCGCGACTCTGGAGGACTTGGAGTTAAGCTTTTCTCTGAGAAAAGAACAAAGAACGGCACTTAAGTCATTCTTAAAAAAGGAAGATGTGTTCATAGTTTTGCCGACCAGATACGGCAAAAGTTTAATCTATCAACCAGCTCCGCTGGTGGGCAAACGCTCTGGTTGGTTGAAGCGCTGTCCTATTGCGTGCAGAGGGAGTTTGAAAGACAGCCGTTTATCCCGCCCCTCGGATTGAGCCGTGCCAATGGTGAGTTGCCAGACCTAACATCTTGATGTAGGTCTGGCTTGCCAGGCTATTAAACTATTATTTTTCTATTGAAATGATAATAAACAATGTGAAATGTAATCCTATAGTGCAATGGAATTACAAAAACAACGTATCTCTTCTTTCAGTGAGCCTGACCTAATCTTAAAACAGTAGATTTATGGCTTCGGTATATTGCGCACACCACACACAAGCAGCCAACATAAGCATATGAGACAAATAAAAAAAGGAGACGAAAGTTAATTATTAGTATAATTATGTTATTAATTCATGTATATTAGCTACTCTGAGTCAGTGACTCTATTCTGACCTCATTTAAATCCATTACAAATCAATTGACCTCTGGTTGAGCGCTAATGAAGCTCCCGATCTGGAATCGCTCAGATATATGACTCCCCAGCGCCTGTACATTATTCTTAGCATTACCTAAAGTCCTTTGGGGGAAATGAGTTTGTGAGCATCCTGAAAGCATGAAATGAAGATAAAAAATCCCTTTGTCACCTCTGGATTCCTTACTAGTCAAAGTACCTCCTGCCAACACAATCTCCAATCCTCTTATCACCAGAAACAGTGAATTTACTGATCAATACGAGATCTCACACACACACACACACTGAGCGCAGAGTCGGTTGCACATGCTCACCATTAAATCTCCGCACTTTAACTGTGTGTCTCGAATCGATGCTGATCGATGAAGGAGTGAACATTTTATGACTCTTATTATTTGCCCAAAGTTACTCATTAAACCAGGAGATTATGCCTTGAAACAGTGTCTATGGAAACCACAGAAAATGGAATATCTTTCCATTAAAATGTTTCCACAAAAGGCTCTTTTTATCTCAGTAGAAGCAGTTTTATTGCTCTGTAATTGTCAGATAGGCTTCAAATTGTCTCTCGGTTTATCACCCTCTTGTTCTTCTTCAGGACCAAGCCTGTTAACTGATAAAAACTCATTGTGATTAATGCCTGTGATTTCGGCAATCATATAAGATCATTACAAATCACACTGTGCGACATGGATCTAATAAACTTGGGTACGACATGTATGCAGACAGTACGATGATGACACGTATTGAATCGTAGGCTACGACGCAAGTTAGTATAGAAGAATAAAATCTGCATGCGCTAGTGGTGAACAAACAGATGAATCACACTTGTTTTGGAGGAAGGAAGGAAGTGAAAGAGGGGAATATGGCTTGAGAAAAGAGGCCAACTTGGCTTTTCAGTCTTGTAAATGGAGCTTGAGGAAGTTTTAGCGCCATGTCGCGTTGATCAATACGCCACTTCACGTTGCATTTGTATTGGCTCGTCAGTAGATGTAGATCGTAGCAGTAGATCGTGATCATGCTGAATCTCTGACACTGGCAGAATATTATCACAGGCTTTCTTTGGTCACAAGACTCCTTCTCACTGTACGACCACCGTTTCGGAAAAGCACAGAAATCTCCACGATTGGTCATCTTTCACCGGACAGCCCAAAATCAATGAGTATAACATGTAAATGAACGCCATCGCAGCGCATCTAATTTCTCAGATCCAATTTTTGCCGCCCCCACGAATCACAGAACAATTACTGCACGGGCCACCGACCTCAACAGTGCCACAATTATTTTTTATTTTTTTAGATAATATAATTTTTTGGGAGCCTTAACACTGGGCGGCTCTACTGTTTCTGCACAACAGGACTGAACTGCAGATAAGGCACATTAAGCACTCGTGCTGGAGACCACTGCGTTCACAATACAGTTAAACGCATCCCTGGAAGTTGAATTTGCTCAGCGAGTTTACTCTGGCGTCGAGTAATGATGCTCATTAAATATACCCTTGTATCCGAGCTGCACCAATCACATCGGGTTATCTGATATAGGCGGGCCAGAGGCGAGATGACGACGGCGCTGTGACGTCGAAGTCATTAGTAAACATTGCAAGATGTCTATGGATGAACACCAGTTGTTTGAAACGGCTTTGGCCGCTACAATGAATGAGTTAGACTTGGCTTTTTATCTAAAAGAGGAACAGAAGACGGCGCTCGAATCCTTCCTGTGTGTTTTTCCCGACCGGATACGGTAAGAGTCTAATCTCCCAGTTAGCTCTGCTGGTAGCTAAGCGATAACTTGTTGTGATTGGTCGTAGTGTTGTCCAATTGCGTGCTGTGAGATTTTTAAAAGCATGCTTGGTGCCACCCCTCGAGCTGGCCGATTTTCATTAGTCGACGCCAGACCATTAATCTTTCACATTTAGGTCTGGATTTCCAGGCTAGTTAAACACATCCCTGCTGTTCCCTCCTGATAGGGTGCAACACCATTTCACATCATAAATACTGCTTCAGTATCAGCGCGTCGTCCAGGTCCAGTCCTTTCGAGTGGTGTGGAGGAGTGATTCTCCACCAGCCACTGAAAGACCTTCTACAATAGCGTTTGATTTGCATCAGTGCCTGTATGACAATGATAATCATCATGCAAGGCAATCGAGTTCATGCATCAGAGACAGGAGAACATGACCAGAGATCCCTCTATCCTCTCCCTGACCCCACAACATAAACTAGTTTGACCTCCATGGTGATGCAACACAAGGAAAAATACACTATATGCATGTTCACAAAATTGAATCATGGGAAATATGTAGAAGAAATTTAAAGCAGGCAAGTTTACTGAAATGTTCCCACAGGAAAATGGCATTTATTTGCCATTGGGCTTTTTTGGGCTCGTGATGTTTATAGTTTAGCAAATATACAGTGGCTCCAAGAAGTATTTTGAAACCACACTCAAAAAATAAAAATGTTGTTGCATTAGATAAAATATCAAAATAAAGTGGAATTTATTTTAAAGAAAGAGAAAAATCACACAAATGTTTGGATGTTGCCTCAGTTTTTACATGATAAACAATTGTCTGTTTAAAATACAGACTTTTTTCAAGATATTTTACATTTCAAAAGAAATTGATACTTTTATTCAGGAAGGATGCATTAAATTGTTAAAAAAAATCTATTAAAAATGCTATTCTTTTTATTTAATTTTTTTTTTTTTTTTTTTTTAGATTCAACAAAAATATTATTCTTATGATTTCCGAAGGATCATGTGACACTGATCAGTAATGATGCTGAAAATTCAGCTTTGATCACAGGAATAAATTACATATTACAATTTATTAGAATTAGAAATTTTTAAATTGTAAAAATAATTCACAATATTACTGTCACAATGATCTGCTCCTGCTCCTCGTTAGTCTCTATGGTTTCCAATTAGTTAAGTCTTGTTTAGTGCTTGTGTATTTACACGCCCTGTTCTGTTCAATCCCTCGTCGGTTATTGTTTGTGTGAACGTGTGTGTTACTCCCGAGTTCAATATTAAAGACTTTGCATTTCTTCATTTCCTTCATCGTACGCTTTCTGCAGCCTAGACACGTTACAATTACTATGTTTACTGTATTTTTTGATCAAATAAATGCCGCTTTTGTGAGCAGAAGAGACTTTTTTCAAAAACATTTTTAAATGACCTCGAACTTTTGAACAGTATTGTCTTTATACCCTTTCTGGCTGTATGTTAATCACATAGTAAATGTAGTTTTCCCTGTGTGATCAAATAAATACATAAATAATCTAATGCAACAACAGCAATGATACATGTTCAAGTGTGGTCAAAATGTGACCTAAAAAGTGCTCAAAAGTGTATTTACATGAGTAAACGCTGGCTGTGAATGCTTATACACACAAATAACAATTCACTTTTCCCGCCGTGTCACTTGCTGCTGCTAGCATCTTCGGTTCTGGCCACCGGGATCTCATTTTTGAAAATGGATGAGGAAACCCAATCAATTTCTCTCTCAAGGTTTTATGAGCCATGCAGTTCGGCCAAGACCTTGAACACACACATTCACAGAATGTGAGCGACACATAAGTCTGAAATGACAGCAAGGCCAGGGATAACCTGCGCTCTTTCTTATGCATTTAAAGTGTTAATATATCCGTTTTGATGCATTAGATGAAAGGTTATACTGTAGTAAACGACTGCAGTTTACACTGCCACTTCACCGATACAATACTACCACATATTGTCTATATGTATGTCAAAGCACAAGTCAGTATCCCTGGCGTCTGAAAAGCCTATTTATTTCCAGACACCCAAACCTCACTGCTTAATTAGACTAATGAGATTACCGATATTTTCAAGCTTGAATAATTAAAAACTCCTGGTTTAAACCCCAGAGGCTGAGCCATTATTGACTTTTCTGCATTCCCTAAATCAACATGGATCACTGTGTGTCCAACTACTGACTGCATAAAGAGCAAATGATTGAGGTAATATTGATCATGATGATCTTATAATGTGCAGAGCAAGTGTCCTGTTAACACACTGTCACGGTGTTTATGATTAAATAAAACATGTATGGGAAAGGTGTGAATATGCTGTGCATAAATGCGCTCTATACTGCCCACTAGAGGAATGGATTGTGTTTGCTACAGTTTTGCCACATTAGATCATTTAACCATAAAAACTTTATAAAAATGCAAACAAACATAAACATAAAGGCACGATTGCCTTGGTCTTGTTTGCCTTTTGTGGGAACTGCTGTGATGCAAAATGAGGTGAAAAAGCCCGAAGGCCAGGCAGAATCTCTCTCGGCTCTCTTTACAGCGTGGGAGGACAGATACACACTCACTCAACAGCGACCTATGAACACCTCACCCGTTTATACACACACAAACACTGCGCCTTAGGACACGCACGAACATTACACGCCATGAGAAATGATGTGAAATGGAGTCCATTTCTATGCAATCTTACAGCAAAGGCAAATAGCTCACTACAAATTAGCATTTCACAGAGTTTCGCACATCGCACATCACAGAGCTCAACTCCTGAGTCCTGGCACCTCATTACGCACTGACACACAGAGCTATAGCCTTACATGAAGGTAAAACGCCTCGACGTCCTCATATGACACACAAGACTACCTACTGACAATAAATAAGAAATAATAAAATTATTTAAAAACATTAAAATATTCTCAGAATAATAAAAAAAAAAAAAAAAATATATATATATATATATATATATATATATATATATATATATATATATATATATATATATATATTATACATAAACATAAAAAATATATAAATATATGTATTTTTAAAAATATTGTCAGGGCAGAGGAAAAAAATCTTATCATCCTTATTTCTCATTGTATATACAACAAACAAAAAAAAAAAAAAAAATTGTTTTGCATATTAATATCTTAAAGGTACATATTAGCACCTGAAGTATCTTTTGAAAAGGAACTGCTGTGACAACTTTTGTACCATTTTTTCTGAGAGTGTATTTATCTTAACCAATTCTATATAAAGCCTGCTTATTTCTCAAACTCTTT
Source organism: Rutilus rutilus (assembly GCF_951802725.1). Classification (NCBI taxonomy): domain Eukaryota; kingdom Metazoa; phylum Chordata; class Actinopteri; order Cypriniformes; family Leuciscidae; genus Rutilus; species Rutilus rutilus. Next base: position 45,470,115 of record NC_140213.1, read on the forward strand.
CAATCAACACTGAGCAACAGAATCAGTTCCTTGGCAACACACACACACACACACACACACACACACACACACACATACACAAACACACACAACTGGATTACTGGTTTGTAAACAGTTTTCATTGCTCCACTGAAAAGACGACAGAAGCATTGAGACATGTATCAAACTAGATGACAGACAGAAGCAGAAAGAAATCTTCAGACACACACACACACACACAGCGCCTGGGGAGCTTCTTAACCCTTTATAGGGCACTCATTGAAATATTTGGAAATTCAAATTTTTAACCTCAGAACCCTAATGGGGGATGTTAAAGGACATTTAAACAAAAAAAAAATTTCTCAATTTTTTTCATCTTTGCATTGCAAATCAAGGTCAATGAAGTTACCATATATGAGCACTTGCCTGTCTAGGGTAAAATAAATTACAGAGAGTGAATTAAAAAAATATATGACACAAACACACACAAACTGCAAGGAACATTTATTTATTATAGGCACAAACTGCAAGGAACATTTATTTAGAGACATCTCTGTCTTTAGGTACTGATACGGGCATCTTGTGGAGGGTGCTCCGGGAGTATGGGGTCCGGGGCCCTTTCCTAAGGGCTATCCGGTCCCTGTAGGAGCAGAAGCTTGGTTCGCATTGCCGGCAGTAAGTCAGACATGTTCCCGGTGCATGTTGGACTCCAACAGGGCTGCCCTTTGTCGCCGGTTCTGTTAATAATTTTTATGGACAGAATTTCTAGGCACAGCCAGGGGCCGGAGGGTTTCAGGTTTGGGGACCATACAATTTCATCTCTGCTCTTTGCGGATGATGTTGTCGTGCTGGCCTCATCAGGCCAGGACCTTCAGCATGCACTGGGATGGTTTGAAGCCGAGTGTGAACCGGCTGGGATGAGAATTAGCACCTCCAAATCCGAGGCCATGGTCCTCAGTCGGAAAAGGGTGGCTTGCTCACATCAGGTTGGTGGAGAGCTCCTGCCTCAAGTGGAGGAGTTCAAGTATCTTGGGGTCTTGTTCACGAGTGAGGGAAGGCCTGAACGGGAGATTGAAGACGGATTGGTGCAGCTTCTGCAGTAATGCAGTTTATGTACCGGTCTGTCGTGGTGAAGAAGGAGCTGCCAGGCAAAGCTCTCGATTTTCCGGTCTATTTTCCGTTCCTACTCTCACCTATGGCCATGAGCTTATATTTGCTCATAATTGCGTTTTATCACAAACCAATATTCAGTAATTACAATCAATTCACACAGTACTAGGCCTCACACGAACAATAAGCACCCGTGTATGCCATTTAACTATAATTAAAAAAAAAAATACGTTCATAAGGCATATGTCTAAAAATGGACACTTCCTCGACTTAGGTAAACGGGGCATATGATCAAATATGGTGCATTTAGTTTTCAGCCAATCATTAAACTAATTTTTACAAATGCTATGCAAATAACAGCAATCCTAATCTTTAACACAACTATTCAACCAAATAATTTGTGAGTTACATCAACTTGCCATGTTTAGTTATGATGTTATAACTATAACTTTGGGAGAAGCCAGGTTCAAAAAAGCAATATTTTTGATTTCTGCAAGATGGCTGTGTTTGAGGTGCGCCAGGCCACTGCTGATTGGTCAGATGCCTTGATGTCAATATCTGTCAGATAGCTTGATCTCCCCTGATTGGCTGAGAGCAAACTACATGACTCTAGCACTCCAAACGGAGGCAGGGGGGGGGCATTTTGAATGAGTGCGGAAGTGACTAAATATAGTCACTTGCCCCATAAAGGGAGCTTCTTAAATTACCTGCTTTCTGACCTTGCGTAACTTCATCATCTCTCCCCTGAGACCATTTGTCTCTCTCTTTATCTGTTTCTCACCCACTCTCTCTATACTGTCATTGATTCTGCAAACACAATCCTTCTCTCTGCTCTCTGACAGAGGACATCAGATTCTGGCGTCCACTACACATCTCCAGCTACACATGATGTGATGTTACATCAAAACCAGCATGGCTATGGTGACCTTGTCCTATAATTCTATACGACTGCTTCTATACGCCATTGTGTTTTTTATGATGACATAAATCAAAGTGACAGATCAAAGTCTACCTCTAGCATATCTTTAATTCAAGGAGATGCAGATTGGTAAAAAAAATATTAAATAGGAGATATAAAACAACACTTTTATCCAGGTATTATTAATGTACGTGATGAAGTTTACATTCCATAAATGAAATTGCATCTGCATTCGACACCATGCACAGATTTGTTCATTTGGCACTTTAATGGTATTTCTAATGTGACTATCCATTTTTAATAAAATAATGATGCATTTCACAATGAAATTTTAATTATACTGCACACAATTAGAGACTTATTATGAAAGCTTATATTTATACATGGTATAAAAAAAAAATGATTCCCTGAAAAATTCCCTGTAAAAAAAATTTAATAAAAATGAAAAGATTCATTAACTCTTTCCCCGCCATTGACGGAACTTTCCGGCAATCCATGTTTTGACTGTTACACGATAAGGGGCGCTATTACACATCTTCATAAAGAGTAAAGAATCTCCTGATCCAAAAACAAGTGAAGAAGAAGCAGAAACTGTGTCTGAAATCGCCCCTCATTCACTATTCCCTACTTTAGTCCACTAATATAGTCCAGTTGAGAAAACGAATGAGTGAATTCGGTGCCGCTTTTGCACAGTTTGTACTTGCTTTTTAAGAATTATTTGAAACTTAGCAAACTGGCAGCTCCAGTGGAAACCAGTATGTTATATTAAAACCAGTATAATCATTTTAAAAGGAATTTATACCCGTATGATATTATGTTGTACCCACATTGGACCAGCGCTGTGGAAAACGGATGGAGGGATGCGGCGCCATCTTCTGGTCAGACCCAGGAATTCATTCGGCACGCGATTCTCACAATGCGTTATGGGTATTCTCTAGCCGTTGAGTGTACACCCGTTATTGTGGTGCATTCTGGGATTGAAAGAGTGCATTCGATAATGTCCACTTATGATTTCTAAAGCGCCACATTAAGAGCTGCAGATTAAGTGATTCAGATTAAGAACACAGTCAGCAAAATAAAAATGATACTTTCTCTAAAAGTAAGTTTTATTAAATGTTTGATTTAAACTCAAAACTCAGAATTGACGAAGTTCATTTTTACAAACGTTTAATGACGGCACCTCTGAGTTCTTAAGGCAGAATATTAGCGCTTCATTCATTCAGAAAAAAACTCAGGATTTTACAATTTGGTGCTTGTATATTTTACAACTTACTCTATAACCCTGTAATTCATTAAGTGATATAATGTTAATTGGCCTACTTGAACAAATATGTGCTTTACCTTAAACTATACTGGTAATTAACATTATTATCATGGGGGGGGGGGGGGGGGGGGGGCATTTTGCTTTGGAGTAAAACATTAAAACAAAGAATATTTTCCTTTGTGATTAAATAATTTATGCATCATGGTGAAAGAGAGATAGCCAACATGTGACAATTACTATAAACCAATGCCTGAATCTCTGACATTCAAACATAAATAGTCGCTGCACGTTGAAAACTGTGTCCTCCTGTATAAGCAAACGGCAGCATCATTTAATTGGAGACATCATTTAATTTAATTTTCTGTTTGCATTCCCAGGCTGTGAGGCATTAGAGGCAACGGCAGCTGAACCTTTTATTTCTCCCTGAAAGCTGTGAGTGTGAAGTGTTTTGTTTGCCAGCTAAAAAGGCAGAATAATGCATAATCGTGTCCAGTGGCCTTGAAGTGTGAGCGATTATGAAGAAGAGATTGCACTGCATTTCTCCAGACTAAACGGGTGTAAGAGGACAGATGCTCGGAGAGCCTGACCTCCTCACACTGAATACTGGATCAGCATTCAGAGATCCCGTCATCAGCATCACACACAAGCACGGCAGTTCTCATGCACACACACTTCAGCGTAATGAGGAGGGACAGTGTAACGAGAGGTGTGTGATCTCACGGGTGTAATTATGGAACACACTGTACTACAGAGAGAGAGAGAGAGAGAGAGAGAGAGAGAGAGAGACGTGAGGGATTTAAAACAACACCTGGACCAATACCATCAGAACCATAAAACAGCCCAAAGGGGGAAAATTACTTTAAAGGTTGATTATGATTTCACTTTTCTACCTTTAGTTAGTGTGTAATGTTGCTGTTTGAGCATAAACAACATCTGCAAAGTCACAACGCTCAAAGTTCAAAGCAAAGGGAGATATTTTATTTTACAGAAATTGCTTTTTAAGGACTACAACAAAAGGACTGAGCCCTGCACTGCAGATATTCAGTGGAGAAGTTCACCTTCAGATGATTTCAGAGCCAGAGCAGATCTAGTGAACTCAGTCGCTAACATGTGATGATGGACACAACTATAGTGGCGTTATAGTGACCTTCATCTGTATAGAGTTTAATGAGAGGAAGAACAGAGTGTGACAGAAACATGGCAGTAATAATGATAGAGAGAGTGTGTTTGAAAAGAGAGAACAGGATCATATTAATGCAGAATACCTGCTCATAACTCAGGTACTTATTAAGAAATATAAACGAAAGCCTCAAATGATTGTGGTGGCATTTATAGTGTGTGTGTGTGTGTGTGTGTGTGTGTGTGTGTGTGTGTGTGTGTGTGTGTGTGTGTGTGTGTGTGTGTGTGTGTGTGTGTGTGTGTGTGTGTGTGTGTGTGTGTGTGTGTGTGTACTTGTACAACTATCTTTGTGAGGACCAGTTTGAGTTTTAGACCATTGGAGTGAGGACAAAGAGAGTAAAGTGAGGACATTTTGGCTGGTCCTCACTTTCTGAGAGCCTTTAAAGGCCTGTTTGAGGGTCAAGACTTGGTTTTAGGGATGAGGTTATAATGAGGTTAAGGGTCGGTTTAGGGTCAGGGGTCGGGTTAGGCACTTAGTTGTGATGGGTAAGGTTAGGGTAAGCGGCTAGAGATCGCATTGTGCCAATGAATGTCCTCATAAAGATAGATGTACAAGAATGTGTGTGTGTGTGTGTGTGTGTGTGTGTGTGTGTGTGTGTGTGTGTGTGTGTGTATATGCATATAAAATCTTAAAATAAATATGCTAACCATGTATAATGTAATTATTATGCTAGAAATGCATAATGTAGTCAACAGCCATTTGATACAAGGCAGCAATGTTCAATATGCTCATATATTAATGTAATTACTCCACAACATAATGATAGTTAATTAGTCTAGCTCTAGGCTGTTTACTGTTGCCAAGCAACACCGCAGCTTGGCACATAGTAACAGAGAGTGATCACAGGTGTGCATCCAACTGGTTTGTGATGGCTTCGAACGTGGCTCGTCCAATCAGAATTTACATTATGAAAGTGTAATCTGAGGTCAAAGAGCAAAGAACCGAAAGTAACTGAAATGAATTCTTGCACCCGGGAACAACACAAGTCAACACCATTATAACGAGTTTGCTAAGAAGTATTTCCTACTAAAGCAAGGCGCTATTTGACTGGTAAGCGTATCCATAGCAGACTGGTGGGAGTGGCCTTGGACGGCAACATGCCCAGTGCATTATGGGTAATGAAGTTTTCCTTCCTATTTGGCAACAGGGACGACAAAAGCCTTTTTTCACTTATTTCCACCTTTCTACTGCATAAGCAGACAAGTTTTATTAAAAGCCCATTTTGCCAGTGGTGAAGTACTCCTTTAATTCAATTTTTGGATTGATTTTGAGTTTGTTTTTGGATCACTGTCCTGTTGGAAGATCCAAACACGGCCCGTTATAAGATTTCTAGCACAGGCTGTCAGGGTTTGATTTTTTATCTGTTGGTATTTGATCAAATCCATGATGTCATGTATCTGAACAAGATGTCCAGGACCTCTGGGAGATAATTAAGCCCACAGTATTAAAGACACAGCAGAGTATTTCATTTTACACGGGGCTTTTTTATCCCCGTAAGTGTTTGGTAATTGGTTAGATTTTTGCATTTAAATAAACATTAAATATCTAAAAGATAAACAACGCAGATCTATTTTTTACAGCCATCTTTGATCATATTTACCTTAATTCTGACCAGCACTGTAAGCATTTCCAGTTCGTATATATTTACACGTTTAGTGAAGGAGACAGAGAGAGATTTCTGTGAGATAAGAGATCCATCAGCGTTTGAATTAACCTGATACACTATTACATCAAACACACACACACACATCTACAGATGTATGCATGTGTATAGACACAGATTAACAAAGACATGTCCATGTTTGACAGACAGAAAAAGAGAGCAAGAGGAAAGCGAGGGAAAAGTAAACGAGAGGAGAGTGGGTGAAACAGATTGTTTTGTCAAAGGGTGAATGAAAGGGCTCAATGTGACGTTGCCACGGCAATACAGAGTGGGACAGGATAAAGTAGCCCTGTGTGTGTGTGTGTGTGTGTGTGTGTGTGTGTGTGTGTGTGGGCGATACATATTTCCCCTCACTCTCTGCCTGACTCACAGAATACAGTAAATACTGCAGGCGTTCTCAAAGGCAATGCTCTCATCGGTCCTCTGGCTCCCTCTTGTCCCTCGGGATTGACAGCTTCAGTCACTGTCTCACACACACACACACACACACACACACACACACACATGCTGAGACACTTTATGGGACAGTACAAGGCTGATGAGACAGAGAGCAAGAAGTGTGTCTGCCTACATTTGAACATTATTGGATTATGTATTTGATTTAAAGGTGGAGCGACACACACTCACACACTCATGCTCTCGAGTGTTGTGGTCAAAAAGTGGCTCTCCAATATCATATTTCAGAAATGTTTCCTGAGCAGCAAATCAGAGCGTTAGAATGATTTCTGAAGGATCGAGTGACACTGAAGATACGGAAAGTTCAGCTTCGTCATTACATTTGAAAATAGTTGTTTAAAATTGTAATACATTTGACAATATTACTGTTTTTACCGTACTTTTTGATCAAATAAATGCAGTCTGGTGAGCAGAAGAGTCAGAAATATCTTACTGACCCCAAAATTGTGAATGGTGAAAACTCTACAACTCTTTATGAATGAATGAGAATCAAATCACAATTGTGTTATATGTCCATTTTGCTATTGTAAATCATACAGTGATCCACCTAACTGGCAAATATGAATATATTTAGTGCAACAAAAAGTGATATCTAACAGTCTGATGAGCATATTCCCAATTTAACTGAGAAAACTCACATCACTAGTGTAACATGCAACCAAGTAAAGCGTGACCATTGAGAGTTATATCGCCCCCTGTTGGTGAACAGTTACAACTGCTCTCTAACACACACCCACACACACACACATCCATCACTGCGCAGGTAGTAGAAGAGATACTGTTACCGCCTTCATCAATCTCCATCTGCTCATTAAGACACCTTCTGATGAGTCTCTATGAAGATTAATTGTCTTTTACGGATGTTGAAAAGAGTCTTGGGGTTCTAGCATTTTGTCTCTCTCAGTTTGTTCAAAGCAAAGTCTGTTTCTCTTTTACAGTGGAAGAGCGTTGAATGCTGAAGGATCTGTCTTCGCCTGAGGTGAACCTGTCATGGGTGTGTGAACATCTCAATTACCACGAGACGGTCAGACGGTTTGGTTAATAATTAACATGCATAGTTTTGAATGTCAAAACAGCGACAGAAAGCTTTAATAAAGCTGAAATAGTAATGAGCTAACAAAGCAGATGATTGGAAAATACCACGAACACAGAGATCTTTAACAGGGAAACTCCAGCAGTGTCCGTCCCTTGTTGGGTTACATAACGTCTGTGCATCTGCTCTCGTGTTTATGTGTCAGAGGTTATATAAATAAAGGACCATTCCCATAAAGTGATTGAGAAGGAGAGAGAGAGTGAGAGAGGAATGTCAAAGAGAGAGACAGGGAGCGATCCGCCAGGTTTACGTGATCTGAAACTGACGTCTGCATTATTGATCGTGTTTAAAACCCGATGCCATGATCACATCACTGACGGACATTCCTCCAACATCATTACTTACTAAGCAACATCTAGTCAGCATTGTTAGTGGACAAAGACAGTGCTATCTAATCGCATTATTAATAGTTCTTAATACAAGATCCTTCACTTCGCTTCTCATACACACACAATACCATTCTCAAAGAAGCCATTACTCCAGTCTTCAGTGTCACTTGATTCTTCAGAAATCATTTTAAAGGGTAACTAAACCCTAAACCAACTTTTTTTAGTTAATGATCTGTAAGAATGGGGCTTTATTAGTGCTGGTCATTGATTCGAGTAACTTTTTTGACATTTGGGTATAAAGTGTTTTAATTCTACAATATATGGTGTAAAAACGTCTGAGTGCTGCCCTCTTCAGGTTGAACGGTGGCTACTGCAGTTGAATTTTCCTATTGGATGTTGCGGTACTGCGTGACGTAAGCGGTACTGCGTGACGTAAGCAGGTTCCAGCTCACCACGCCCTCCCTTGGTACGAGCTCACCACGCCCTTGGACGAGCTAGCGTAGATTTATCTGTATTTAGTACAGTGGTAGGTGTAGTGTTGTCAGTGGCAACTGCACAGCTTTCCAGCAGACTTGGAAATTAGGCGCCAGAGGTTGAATGCGTGGCCTGGAAGACTGTGAGTGTAAAACCTGCATTTTACGCGGAATTGCTTTTCCAACGCAATAGAGGTGGAAATGGGCTTTTCCACACAGCTCGCACTGAAAAGCGACGCAGTGCCAAACGCTGCTCCTCCTACATGGACTCACCACCGCAGCGGCGTCTTGATGTGAGTGATCATATATATTTTAATCACAATTTATGGTTAGGCTAAAGTTAATCCTCTGGGGTCGACAAACGCGCCAGCGCATTTTGCTGGATTTTTTCACATAGCGGCAAAATATGAAAATGCCTATAGAGAGCGCACGCTATTGACATCAACTCGATAAACTCATCAGATGCATGTACTTTACATCGTCTAGCTACCCTGTGAGTCACTCTCCATTTTAGAGAGTCTGACAGCGGGTCTCAGGTGCACGCCCCCCCCCCCCCCCCCCCCGCTCACGGTTCGTCCCCTCTATCTCCGCTGGGGTCTGCCCACTTTTCTAGCATTTTTCAAATATTGCCAGTGGGTGGAGTCAGGCTCTGACCAGGGGTTTAGTTACCCTTTAATATGATGATTTGGTGTTCAAGAAACGTATTATTATCATTATTATTCAGTATCAATGCACAATTATACACTATTTTTTCTAGGATTCTTTGATAGAAAAGCATTTATCTGAAATAGAAATCTTTTGTAAACATTACAAATGTCTTCACTATCACTTTTAAAAGGTGACCTATTATGCAAAATTCACTTTTACATGGTGTTTGAACATAAATGTGTGTGTACACAACCACCCTATAATGGTAAAAATTCACTTACACCTTTTTTTGAATCCCCATAAATCATAAGCAGTCTCTCAGAACGAGCCGTTTGCAGTTTCTATGCACAGGCTCCGCCCACGACTGGTGACGGACTCCGCCCTATTAGCTTAGCCCCGCCCCTCTGTGAGCTGTGCACAGTCCGTCATGTTTATCTCCTCGACAGAGCATTTAACAGCAGCATTCAAGAAAGAAATGCATTGTTATTAAAGCTGCTAAAGTTATTCAGTCAAGAGCAGAGAGTGATTTTCTGCTGTTTGATTTATATTAACAGCATATACAGCAGTAAGTACTGTATATTACACTGCTTTCACTTTAAAGAGGACCTATGCCCCTTTTTATCATTTGTAATATAAGCCTCTGGTGTCACCATACCATGTTGTATGCAGCAAATATAGCAGTAGGTACTGTATATTACACTGTTGTCACTTTAATACACAGATCTAATATACACATGTGATTTCTTTCCATGCTTTTTACGTTCACAGACACGTTTTTAAGGCGAGACACTACAGGTGAATAGGGTAAAATCTTTAACTAGCATATATCACCATGAAACTTTCCCAGTTGATTACCTACATTAAGATGAGAAAAAAATGTATTACAAGTGTTCTGTAATTTAATGTTTAAATATGCAAATTAGGCAATATCTAATTAAAAATGCGCTAATTTGCATATATTTTAAAAAACGAAATCTGAGTATTGGATAAAGCCAGGTTAAAAATATTTTTTTCATTGTGTTCACATATTAGATGGGAAAAAAATTACAGAGGGATTTATGGATATCTACTTTTGTTATCCTGTAAATCAAAATATACTGTCAATAGCCTTAAAAAATTCATTTTCGCCATGTTTTTGGGAATAAAATGTTATATAAATCAGGCTAGGAATAATATATTTACAAATCCCTTTGTAAATGTCTTCATAATATAACTAGGTACAAGTCTGGAAAGTTTGGTGTATATAGGTGCTACTGAAGTGGAGATTTCGGACTTGGAGTATGAGAGAAAAGTCATTTTGAGAAAACGGGCTTTAAAGATTTTTCATCAGCCAATGAGATTGCGCATTCAGCCCTTTTACTTTCACGATTGGTTGCTGATAAAAAGGAAATTACCATATTTGGATCCGACAGGATTGTACAGAAGAGAGAGAGCTTTTCCAGCGGTGTGTGTGATGACAGGGTGCCGGCAGAGATCGCGGAGTAGCGTGTTGATTAAGAACGCCAACTTTTGTTGAAATTATGAGAAATCTACAGACGCAAACAGACAAAGTGTAGTAAAATAAAGACCTAAATGTGTATTTTGGACTTTTTTTTCACCACAAGTCTGAAAGAAGACATGTTATTGAAGACAAATATCCAAAAATCTCAAAAATGACCAGTAAAAAAAAAAAACAATGTTTTTGCCTGCCGTGTCTCGCCTTAAGTGAACTTTGTGTGTTTTTGACATAACCTTGTGTGTATTTGACAGGTTAAGCGCAATAAGACAGGAAAGAGATCTTAGTTTAATACTCACGGGACGCGCCGTCTGACATCCAGCTTTCTGTGCGTGTCCTTCGGATGTGAACCATATATCAGAAGTTTAAACCGAGTCTGATATAGCTTTAAAACACATACAGATAATAAACTGGTAAAATATAATGCAATATGGTAAAATAATGTTCTGTGGGGTATTTTGAGCTGAAACTTCACAGACACATTTACAGGGCTGGGTATCAATTCACATTTCTTCATTAGATTTTGTTTAACAAGCTCTCGATTTGATTTAGTCTTGATTCTGATTCTGTTATAGCGAATCAAAATCAAATCACAATTGTATTATAAAAGTGCATAATAACTGCTATAAATGACTGTATCCAGAACCTACCAACTTGGTACATGACAAAATTATTAATTCAACCTATGAGGACAAATGTACAGTACTGTGCAAAAGTCTTAGGCATGTTAATATCTCCCCCCCAAAAAATGGTTTTAAGTCAGTTATTTATATCTTAAAAGATATAAATAACTGACTTAAAACCATTTCTTTTGGCGGGGTGGGGGGTGGGGGGGGGGATTAACATGCCTAAGACTTTTTGCACAGTACTGTATATATGATATATTCTCTTATCTCACTTTAATATTTAGACATACTATGAAGTGTTCTCATCCATTATACAGAGAAAGTCATTAAGCTACATTCAAATCCAATGAATCCGACTTTTTATTATATTTTTAGAGTGGAATAAGCACTGCAGTCATTAAATATTCACTCGGATATCTCTAAAACTCATTAGGGATGACATTATGTTGGCTTACAAGGCAGTTTTGAAATCAATTCCCTTAAATGGAGCCTTTAAACGCTGCCAGTTAAGTAATTGTCTGGGCAGCGAGGCAGAGACAGCTGTTTCTAAAACAACCTGTGGCCCTGTTTGCTCGAGCGGCCCGACATGTAAACTTCTGGCCTAGCCAATGGCATGAGTTTGGCCGTGACAATGGAAGATGTGCGGGGGAGGGTTTGGGGAAACGGTTTGGATTAATTTTACAATTCTGTTTGGTGTTGTTAGAGACGCATGGAATGGAGACCTCACCTTTTAAGGCCAGTTCATGAAATACTCCCTAAATAAAACACATAATATTTCATTAGCGATTAAGCACCAGTCAAAACTAGTAGTGTGTTTTGATTTATCTTGTTTGAACGTGGTGGGACTGATACGGTCTATCTATGGGTGCGTCTCAATCAGTTCCCTAGCTCGTGAATCAGTGTTTCGTGTACACAAATTCTGGCACTGGTAAGGTCCCTGGATCACTACACATTGGGACACTGACAACTATTTCTGGCAACATGAAGATAATGGAACATGTGAGCATTGATGCTCCCTTGTTTTCACTGTGCATTGTGGGACTTTTTAGGGAGCGAATGTTTCAGTGCACTTCAAGGATTTTGCAACTAAGTTTGCAACTAAGCAACTAACCCATGTAAGTTTTTGGGCATTTAGTATGAATTTGTTAGTCTTACTGTTATCTAGTAGCTAGTGTCCTCCAAAACAAAGACAAAATTCACATTTAAAAGATATAAGCATTCAAAGCTTACAGTCTCTCACTTCCGCCAATATGAATCAATGATTTTGATGACATCACTTTGCACTGCAGCTTCTCATGAGATTTTCTGTCCAATCAAATGCTCTCTAGAATCTGAAGCTCCGCCCCCTACATTATAAATAGATGCTAAAGCTGCGGCTGAAATCGGTCACTTTTTACACATTTACTATTTTCTCCATGGTGAATGAGACATAGTGCACTATATAGGGGATAGGGAACGATTCAGACAGTGTAAATATGCTTTCCATTGGGGCGAATGAAGTCTGGTTTCACGTTAGTGTCACGCGAACCGCTTCAGCTCCGGTCCAGAGACACGACAGCACAGAGCAGACCAGGAAACGTATCGGACCCATTTGAATTCTGCACAGATTGCTGTATTTTAAAGCAATGTGGAGGAGAATAGAGGAGAAAATGTTAGACAGACTCATTAGCATTACCAGCATTGCATGCACCAACAAAACTTACACACTTTTCAAGCTACACATTCCCAGCATGATTATGTTCACTCACTGTTTTGCTTTAGTAACAGTTTCATATTAAATCTAAAAGGGGAATCTATTACACTGTGGCTGTCATAAGCTGTCAAATGCGGCTTTAACGAGCTCAACGGCTCTGGCCAAGCTGTGATAGGGGAGGAGCTGCTCGATATGTCCTGTTCCCTTCCTGTTTCAGTGTAAATTACGTCAACACACTAGCTTTGTCTCATCCTGACGCATACATCATGAAGGATGTCTTATTTCTAAATTCACATTTAGAAGATATAAGCATTCAAAGCTTACAGTCTCTCAATTCCGCCAATATGGATCAATGCTTGCTCCACCTCAATAAACAAGTATTCATTACTTCAATGAGCTCATTGTTTCTGCCTTAAATTATCACATTGTTTAAATTAATACATTTTTATCTAACTGTGATTTTGTACATGTACATTTCTGAAATACATATAACTTAGACAGTTTCCTCTGATAACAGATTACAAAAATTGTAATGTGGACTCATTTTCTGTAAAGCTGCTTTGAAACAATGTGTATTGTGAAAAGCACTATACAAATAAATGTGAACTGAATTATTTCAGAACAGTAACAGTTCTTAATGAGGACGCACCCTTCGAAATGAAACAGCCACTGAATGACAGGGGCTCTATTTTACACCCGGTGCAATGCAGCGCCAGGCGCGACGCAAGTGTTTTTTGCTAGTTTCAGCCTGACGCAGTTATCATTTTCACGTCCCGCGCCACGTTGTTTAAACAGCAAATGCATTTGCGCCCATTTGTGCGCGATTGAAAAAGAGGTGTGTTCTGGCGCATTGTTGACACGTTGCTATTTTGAGGCAACAGAAATAGACTGAGCCACTGACCAACTGAAACCTGGTCTAAAGTCAATGGCGCAATATTTTTTTTGTTATTTAATGAGCGCGTTAGTAATGTGCGCCTATAGGCGGGTCCACAACGCGCGTACACTCTGCTTATTAAACACACAGGGACGCACAGCAGCACACAAACATGACAAATATTTAAAATAAAAGGATTACAATGTAAAAGATTATTATTGTGTACATAAAGATATGGTGGAATGAATCCGGCTTGTCCCGTAGATGTTCTGCTTGCGCACTTTTACCTCGGGCACGAGCAGATCCGTTTGCGCTCTGGAGACGCGTTCGAATCAAATTCCGTCATTTAAATAGCGAATCTGCCATGCCGCGAGCTCAACTGGCATTTAAAGGGAATGGAAGATGAGACTCTGATTGGTTTACACACGTAAATCCCAAAACACACCCATTACTCATTATGAGAATAGAGACAACCCTGTTAGAGCATGCGCCGGGAGCGCCGACCATTTTTCCCGTCGTTAAACTAGCAAAAGTGGATTCGGACACGCACTAAGTGAATTTGCGCCGTGTGCTTTAGACAATGCGCTAAGATCGTTAAAATAGGGCCCACTGTGCGTTTCAGTGGGCCTTTAAAATGGCCGACTCCCTGATCAGTGCCCTGACTACTGAACTAGGGATCTGATTGAGACGCACACCATGACCCTGCCTCTCCCTTCAGGCCCGTTTGAGACGCAGTGTCACAGGTTTATCCCTTATCTAATTGCAAGGGCAATTAAGTATTTAATGAGGACACCTGGTGATCGTTCCTCAATCATTTATCAGCTTTCCAGGATGAATAAATTATCAGTGACTGGCACTTTCTTGGTGATTTTGAAACTGGCCCATTTAACATAGTTTGTGTTAAGGCCATGGTAAAGGATCGTGCAAGACCAGGAAGAAATTTAACCTGTGGAGGAGGCGGAGAGAGGTGATATGAGGCCGTTTCTCTTGTTTCTGTACTTGTGTATGCACACGGCAAAGGCATTATGAGGACAGACACAGCAAGACAAAGAGAATCAAATATTGATCTCCAAATTCTTGACAGAATAAGCCAAAGCACTGAGAACACTGGAAAACAAAACATTTGAGAGTGGGTGTATTTGGTAGGGCCGTTTTCTTGAACCGGACAAGTTTACTTTATTTAGTGACAGTGTAGTAAAACTCGAAAAACAATAACAATATCTTCTAGACTGACCTGTCTACAACCATAAGTCAGGCCGAAACCACAACTACAACCCAATGCCCCGAGCAGAACTCAGAGTCGTAATTAAACGAACTGATGACAGAAAATAGCTCAAATAGATTATGCCCCAAAGTTCTTTCCAGTCAATATTATGTAATGCATTCCCTCAGCTGACAAACAGATATTAATCATCAGCATTACTTGTCCATAAAAGTGTATAGCAACACCACGCTGGCCCATAAATGTACAACATGTAGTAGATGTTATGGTTATGTCCTATAAAAGTTTTTCCACAGGGCTTTGGATGTAAATCACTGCACTTGGCAGCCGCGAGAGATTGCAAATGCTTCATTTTCGGTTAGTGTTGTGGATCTGAGATGCCTGGAAGTGCACTGTGACCTCCCTGTGGAACTGTTTCCAGCCATCGACGTGCAACTTTGACAGTGCAACGGGATGAGGTCATTGGACTTATTGGGTTTGAGGTCAGCCGTTAACATCACGTCACTGACTGACAGGTCATGATGTTCTTGCGGCCTGGATGAAACCCTTGTTTAAGCAAGCCACAAAATGGGACATGGCCCTGTCTATTCATGTATGCAAATATAAGAAATTCAATTCATACGTATAATAACTTGAAAACACCTCTTCTATGATGAACACATTATTAATTTCTGAATTAATGCCACACCAAAAATATCAAAACGAATTTTATGCAGGGTGATGCAACTATCCTGAAGATAAGCATTCTATACAAAATGTTTCACAACTTGTTCATATTTTTTTACTTTTTATTTAAAACCTTTTTGATTAAGATGTGCATACTCGCATGTATTGAAGGCAAAATTTAATATTGGTTACACCAAAATAAATCTAAATGTTTTTATGAAACCAACATGCAAATCGGCAAAGAGTAATTTTTTTCGCAGATTTTTCGCTAGGTTTTTTTTTTTTTATGGAAAATTCCACTCCTTTATCATGGACACTCTTATATATCATGTAAAATGTCATATGGTGTCACTCCTAAAAAAAAAAAAATTATATTTATGAATTAATAATTATAGATGTTTTGGAAAAAATACAATTTAAAAACCATAAAAAAAATTTTTTTTAAATGTGCACACTCACATGTATTCAAGGTGTAAGGAAAAAATATATAATTTTTTTTTTGCTGGTTACACCACATGACACTTTAAATGTAACATTTTCTATGAAACCAGCATGAATTCAAAAGGTGCATTCAGAGAAATTGCTGCTATCATGGACACTCTTATGTCATATGGTGACAACTCCTAAAAAAAGTCATATTTATGTATTAATAATAAATGGTATTCATTTTTAAAAAATTAAAATAATAATTAACGTGCACACTAAGGTGTAAGGAATTTTTTTTATTAACTTTTACTTACACCACAACACTTTAAATGTTTACTTTCTTTTATGAAACCAGCATGAATACAAAGAGTACATTCAAAGAATGTGGACAGTCTTATATGTCCATGCTTATTTGTGTGTAGAGAGAGCTGAAAGAGAGAGAGAGTTACGATAAATGACTTTCAAGTGGCTCAAAAGAGTGCAATAGACCGTTTAAAGTCCACTCCAATTCACTGCTGCTGAACCAATACGCCCTCCAGCCCTGTTAAGAAACCATATGTTATTAGAAAGTAGAGCAACCCTGTTATGTCAGAGTCTTCCTTGACAGCGACTCGGACCATCTGTCCACTTCCAACCCAGAGCACCAACTTGAAGTCCAATACAAACCACCATGTTTTATCTATTATAAGTTTGTCCGAAACACGTGTGTGACAAAACTGTCTCATGATGTCACTGGTTTTCCAGCATTGTGACCCATGGTAAAACTCTTCACCCCAGAGAGGACAGCCAAAACCACCAATCAAACCACTAATAAATGAATAGACTAATAAAAGCTAGTGTAAATCCTTTGTTATCGGCCATCCAGCAACCATCTAGCAACCATCTAACACCAGCCACGTCAGCCAGGAATAGGGTTGGGTATCGTTTGGGGTTTTTTCGATACCGGTGCCAAATCGATACTTTTAAAGCGGTTTACAAAAAAATATATATAATAATAATAATAATTAAGAGCCTCAAAACGATGGTGAATGACATTAAAGAACGGCTTTTTTTATTGAAAAATATATCATATAAAATTCTTAAAATCGAACAACATTTTCAAATTTAAGTATACTTAAGTTTGCCTAAATAGAAAACACAACAAATTTACATAACAAATTCACAATAAACCTGACACCTAACCCAACTTCAATAATTTAACACTAAATAACACAAAAAAAACAGTTACAGTACTAATAACAGCTAAGTAGTCTGTATTCAGCATTTCTTTTGCAAAAAAATACGACACCTCTCCTGACTTATTGCATGTCCTGCACAAGGTGAGCGATATTTTTAAACTATTATTTTATGCTGTGCCGCGAAACCCCTCGTGGAAGAAGAAGGTCCGGTTACATACCGGTTACTTGGGTACCGGTTCCATATCGGTACCCAACCCTAGCCAGGAACATTTTGACGTTTGACCACCAGCTGAACTTCATGGACCACATTACAAAAAAAACAGTTGCCCAAGCAGATTTCTGCAATTCCACATCAGGGAAATCAAACCTTTTATACAATTCCTTGAGCAGGCGCTAGAATGATCTACAGCAGAGTTTGTAGTTTCCTGAGCAATTCTGGAACTTTATAGTCACTGTCTCCTAGGATGAATCGCTTCTGTTGCAGCATCTTTGGATAAAAGCGTCCGCTAAATGAACAAAATACCAGTAGAAATCAGAGCTTTTGACTCGGGGCAATCAGTGTTCCTGATTTCCCTGTGGGAGCTTATCAAAAGAAATGTGCAAAATGGTAATGAGCAAAAATGAGAACAATGAAAAAATCGTCACTCAGAAGATGAACACGATATATAACCACAAGTGGGCGAAAAGAGGAACAGCACGTCACAGGAGTTTTAAAAGACACTTTCCTCCCACTCTCAGCACTTGATAAGTTCATTTAATAACAACTTTCAAAGAGGTCTTTAAATAAATTCAAGTAAAACAAGTAAACTGAAATCCAAACACAAAATGAATCCCAAAGACATACTGAATGGATTTGGTGTGTATGTAAAGGACTCTTTGCGCTTTACAGTGTGTGTGTACCTGTAGGCCATGCCAGTCCTGGCTCGGACCGAATCCTGTAATGAGAGTGTGTGTACGTTGAGGAACTCCTCCAGATGTTTTAGCTCCACCTGAGATTTGGAACGGAGGCACACGAGCGGAGGATAAAGTTTTCCTCCAGCGTTCTGCTTCCCAAAGCGACTCTGACCCCTCTCCTTCTGCAAACCCTTCTGCTTTGGAGTGGGGATATCAGGACAAGTGGCTTTATACAAGTACATCTCTCTCGGACACGTCCGTACACTGTCCAGGCCTTCAGGAAACAAACTTCTCCTGTTTCTTCAGTACTTATCCCACAAAACAACCTGGATGTCTTCTTCGGTCAAGTTTCCCCACAATCCCGTGAATATCCTCTGATTGAATTTCTCTCTCTGTTCATCGTCTTGTCAGTTACACATCTGACTGCAGTCGATCGACTCTTGGTTTCACTCTCTAATAAACACCATGGGAATCTGGGACATTTTCCCTGCCTGTAACTCTCCCTCCATCCCTCCCTCCCCCTGCTCTCCCACCCTTTCCATCTCTGTCGCTCCACCTCTCTCTCTCTCCCTCCCTCACTCACTCGTTCATCCCCTACTTTTTTCATGCCTCCACATATACGGTAGACCTAGTCTACAGTCGACCTCTGACCCTCGGCTAGTGCTGGAACTACAACTTTGACATCATCTCATTCCCACAATCCTCTGGAACAGACATGACGACTTTCTTTCCCATATCTAGATTTATCAGCATGCTTGATCATCCCAGGCAGAATTCCATGGAGACGAGCCAATAAACACACACTGTAATCCATACACCCTCTCTGACAGACTCTGATAAAGTCATACACATATCGCAAATTTAGGAGAGACAGAAAAGTCCACAGCGACGCATTGATGGATAGCTGTGTGCATTCAGGGTTAGAGGCGGTGGAAAACGGGTCATCTGCAGAGGTGTAGGTGTCAGTTATGCCTTTGTTTGTTTATTTTTAGGAGACAGACGGAGTCCTATAAATAACCCGGATGAATTTTCACACTTGCAGGACTTTCCCAAGAGCACAGAGTTCATGAATGAGAACAAATAACTTACTCTCTGCCATCACAACATAAACCCAGAGCAGGATTAATCCCTGATCACCCCGAATGTGTTTATTGTGCAATTGGGGTGCAACGGTACATGTATTGGACGTCACGGTTCGGTGCATACAGTCAGACGACGAATACAGTCAATCACAGGGGATCAACACTCCAATCCAGAAGGGGGCGCACGTGGTAATGCAACAGTGTTTGCTAACAGCCACACCAAGAAAAAGAGCAGAAGAAGAGGCGATCTACGCACCAAACCAAACCAAGAGTTCAGATGGCTAGGCCATACGCTGAGTTTCCATTCATTTTTGTGACGCGCTCCGCAAACTTCATGGAAAGGAAACCGGGATGGCAGAAATCAGCATCCTGTTTGTTTTATTTTATTTTACAAAAGCACAATGTTTTATTGTGAGTGTTCAGAAATAAAAATAGACCCTTTACAGTTTCGAATGATGTATTACTCTTATATGACCATAAAAGATGGGAGTATTTTAAGTTGTTTCCACTGTTATAATGAGACAAAATCATTTGGTATTGTGCCGATATTTGTCGTGGAAACAGTGCAGTGATGAAATATGCGTTGAATATGCATATCAGCCATTACATTTAAAAATTGATAAACAAAAATGTGAGATATGTGAGAAGAAAAAGACTGGAAACACATGAAACTTGCACTACAATGTAGAAAATCAACTTACAATTACAGCTACTTACAAATACTGCCATTAAACAAATATCTGACCACAGCAATAAACTATATATATCCTAGAAGATACCTAAGGCAAATCAGGACCCTCTTTTTATGAGTTGGCCATTCATTGTCCCTGTTTAAGCATTAATTTCTGCTCCATTTCTAAAGCACAAATGATGAGCGCCTGTGCTTGAGATGCATAAACGCGGGAGAGTTGAATCTTACAGGCCTCACATAGTTATTTCCCATTAAAGATAATTGTCAGCAATTGCATTGCTATTAGGATTAAATGATCAGAACGCCACTGGGAGGGTGATAATCTGGTGGTGTCATCTATGTCCTGCAAACTCACAGCTCTTGTTATTAAATCTGATCTGTGTGAGACTAATTATTATTACTGAACACTTGCAGGATATTAGCGCTTTAATGTTAACAGCCTGAGAGGAAAGAAATGTATGTTGCACTGCTGATGGATGCATGCCATAAACATAAAAACTATTAATAAAAGATTAAAAATGATCAGATCACTTTGGCAGAATTCCTCTGTAGTTTAAAAGAAAGTGAGTCATTATAAACATTAACTGGTAAGCTATCCAGACATCCCGTCTACTCCGTATCCAGTGTTTCTAGGTCACTGAAATCCAAACAAAAGACTAAAATTATTTATCTGCAGTGCTGGGTATGATTAATCAAGATTACATTACATTTTAATATAGTGTGTACATTAAAATAAAGTGTAACCCTTTTGTCCCATAAATTTAGAATACGTTTTAGTACAAACGTTATTGGTGAATCATGTTTTGTTCATTTGTATGCAGATTTCACACACACATTTTGCATATGTGCAGTTAATGAAACCCACTGTTTCTTACAATTGACTTTAAAAAGAATGTTTACTTGAGATAAGTGCATCATCCACAAAATTAAAAAATTAAAAAAAAAATTTAAAGCAAGGCTATAATAACTGTGTCATTAGACTTGGCAGATCCATCTCCCCTATCGAAGTTTAATTTTCTCACTGCAACCACTTTAATATCCTTAATTGCCTTTTATTGATTTTCCCCTGCAGGTATTAAAACTCAAGCAATTAAGATCAGTGACAAAAATGTCTCCTGAAGAATACAGGCTTAATAACACAAAACATAATTCATCATTTCACCCAATACTGGAAAACCGGATAATCTTTGAATAAATAAACAATTTATATTACAAATAAAATCATGAACATGACCCAAAAAAAAAAAGTAATTAACTAATGCACTTTACCATGTCAAAGTCTTATTTTGCTGAATAGTTGTATTTTCATAAACCAGCCAGGAACTTTTTTTTTTTTTTTTTTTAAATAAATAAATTCAATAATGTATAATGGCAACAAAAAAGTGAGCTAGGTATTTGGCTTCATGTTTCAAAATAATATGTACTACAATTTTTCATTAATAAATGCATAAAAGTGCAATAAATAAATTATAAAAATTATAAAAAAAAAATTATTATAAAAATAATAAAAAGTGCATATTTCTAGTTCTTATTGTCATTGTAATTATGCAGCTGTAGTGAATTAGCATGAAACATGATAAGACTCTACAGTACACCATGCATCTCTCTGTCTGTCTCGAGACCCATTTCAGCAGATATGTTTTCAGCTTTAAGAGAAATAGAATAAAAAGCGACCATAGTTTTCGCATAATACAGCTGTGGGCCTCCGGCTTCAAACCCATTAGCCTTTTCTGCATGCTTCAGTTTCTTTAAGACATAAAAAGCCGAATCAGCTCAAGGTCAGGCTGCCAGGAGAGGTAAAAGACAGATGAACACTTACGTATGAAAGGATTTGGGGTGGAACAAACTTCCCAAAAGAGAATTAGAAACAAAATTCCCTCAAACACTCACAAAAAAATCCCGGTTTTGGCATTTATGGCGGGGAATATCTAATAAACCAGCCACTGCTGTATCATGAGCTATTTGTTGAATCCCTTAGGAAAAATACAAATTGAAACAAATAAGACTAATGTTGATGTAGAGTACAGCTATAAATGAATGTGAAGAGAATATAGCTCAGATAATCTGGTCTTAAAAGAAATGTTTGTATTTATATTGAAATCTCTTATGATTTTAGATTTTAAAATGGAGAAGTCTCAACTGGCTCTCATTGCGGTCTATGAGAAATAACTAGAATATTAAAGGGATAGTTCACTCAAAAATGATTTACTCACCCTCATGTCGTTCCAAACCTGTAAGACTTTCGTTCATCTTTGCAACACAAATGAAGATATTTTTAATAAAATCTGAGCCAGATTTGTACTCTCCATTGACAGCTACGCAACTACCACTTTGACGCTTCAGAAAGTTACTAAAAAGATCATAAAACTAATCCATATGAATTGAGCGGTTTAGTCCAAATTTTCTGAAGAGATTAGATCACTTTATATGATGAACAGATTGATTTAGGCTTTTTGAAGCATCAGAGTGGTAGTTGCGTAGCTGTCAATGGAGGAACAGAAAGCTCTCAGATTTCATCTAAAAGATTTGTGTTTCGAAGATGAACGAAAGTCTCCATGGGTGAACGGCGTGAGGGTGGAGTAATTGATGACAGAATTTCATTTTTGGGTGAACTATCCCTTTAAAGAGAGCTGTGGGAAAAGTGTGATGTCAGCATGTGCACAGGTGAGAATGTGGGATATTCATGGATCTTGAGGGTCAAAGGCCTGAAACTGTAAGGATTGCTGTGTTGACACGCTCAGGTTTCAACATAACTCATTATCACTCAGAAAGTAAGACAGAAAGAAGACGTGCACTAAGAATAGAGATCATGTTTACACATACTTTCCCATAGATTATCAAATTCTAATTCACACAAACACGGGACGGCCGAGAATAACTGCAGAAAAGATCAGGGGTCTTCAAACCTTTTTCCGGTCAATGACCTCTTGTGAAGAAGAGACACTGAACAGGCATGACCTGCTATTATAATAATAATAAGTGTTGAGTTTAAAGCCTGGTCAATCATTTCACCTTTATATTTCCATATTACTGTACACTGCTCTTCAAGATTTTGGGTACAGTACAATTTTCACCAAATAAAAAATGTTCACCAAAGCCACATTTACTTGATCAAAATACAGTAAAAACAGAAATATTGTAAATTATTATTACAATTTAGTTTTCTATGTGAATATATAGTAAAATGTAATTTATTTCCTGTGAATACTCCAGTCTTCAGTGTCACATGATCCTTCAGAAATCATTCTAATATTTGCTGCTCAATAAACATTTATTATTATTATCAATGTTGAATGTTTTTCAGGATCTTTTGAAATTATAAATGCTTTTACTGTCACCTTTGATCAATTTAATGCATCCTTGCTGAATAAAAGTATTAATTTCTTTAAAACAATCGTACTGACCCCAAACGTCTGAGTGGTGGTGTATATGCTTTGTTACACTTATTTTGGCGGGTCAGTGAAGCATTTTCATAACTTTATCTTTGCCTGAAAAATGCATTTATATTGTGTCTTTGTCTAATGCATATTTTCATTTTATTCACAAAAATTTGATCAAACAATAATTGCATTGCCCGACCGATTTGTTTTTAATTAACAAATATCAGTCAGCAACAGCTTATTAAACCATGCATTCAGGGTTTTCATTCCTTTGTGCATCACTCACACACATCAGCAATAAAACCCCTCTGTGTTTGATTTCTTACAATATTAGAGAGACCGATAAAGATCTTATGTATTACTTCCAATCTGGGCGGGTCAGCAAAGCATTTTCATAACTTTAACTTTGCTTGAAAAAATACATCATCTTTGTCTAATGCATAATTTCATTTTATTCACAAAAATTTGATCAAACAATAATTGCAGTGCCCGACCGATTTGTTTTTAATTAACAAATATACAGTCAGCAACAGCTTATTAAAATGTATGTACTAAAAACACGCATTCAGGTTTTCATTGCTTTGTGCATCACTCACACACAACAGCAATAAAAACTAGGAATATGTCGTTTCACAATATATCGCAATACAAAAACAAAAATGCAACAACATGTATTGTGTATTGTGTATAATTCACCCAAAATGAACATTTTAGTGTCAGTACTGCATTAAACTGGTACTGTATATATACAATGTTGAATATAATGTATAATAATGCAATGGGGGAATATTTGTGGGTCCTGATAATGCTAAATGTCTGAAGTTACCAGTAAAAAGTGGCCTACATTATTTTAAATATGTAGTCAGTGACAGAGATCAAGCATATTCGTCTAAAATAATTGTGTATTTTCAGCTTCAGAATCATGAATATTGTTATTCTGGCGTCTCTATTGTCCTGTGCTTTGGGTTTCAGCACCAAGTCCAAGACTATTCATTTACACACACCAAATTTAGCATTTTAATCAACAGTGCATTTTTTGTTAACCTTTTATCATATGTCTTGGAGTCTCGCAATAATCTGAATAATAAAACCCGTCTGTGTTTGTTTTCTTACAGTATGAAGAATCATGTGGAGAGAGACAGATAAAGACGCTACAAGCCCTAAACATGTCACTTGCCCCTCGCTCTGCGTTCAGGACTCACCGGTACGGCATGCCGGTCTCATACGCAACACTATCTTCTCTGGCCCGTCCACACAGCTTCAGGTACCAGCTGGTCTCCATCTCCCTGATGAGCAGCGCTCTCCTGACCCGCAGCAGCGCCGCCTGCCGGAGCTGGGCATGATCTCGGCTCTCCTGAGAGCTGCGGTGCCCGCGGTGCCCTGCCAGAGAAGCAGCCGACTGCCTGCGGTGCCTGGAGGGATCCTCGGGGCCCCTGTGACCCACCGAACCACTGCGAGCCGCGATCATGGCCGGCAGGGCCCCGTCCCGTCTGTGGAGCCCGGGGGAGTCTGGCTTCAGGCTCAGTAAAACGGCTCAATTAAAGGAGGAGTAGATTCCTGACTCACTCACTCACTCACTCTCGCTCTTCTTTTCCTTCTCTGTGTGTGTGTGTGTATGTGTGTGTGTGTTTGTGATCTTTTCTCCAGCCTCTCTTATAACCTCCCTGTGTGCCGAGGATGAAACCGGATCTGGCTGAGCTCTTGGTCCGGCTGTAGGGCTGGGCAGGGCAGAAGGTAAAGTCACCAAGCTAGACTTGGGTGTAAGTGAATGCTAGCTAATGTTACTGAAGATCATGTGAAATCAAAATTGGAATTGTTAAATTTACGGTAAAAAAAACCCCCGGAAGTTGTGGTTGCCAGAAATTTACCGTAAAAAATGCGGTAGCAACATTTTCGGTTTTACAAACTTAACTTAAATTTACAGTGAAAATCTGTTATTTCAGTATTTGATATAATGTTAATTTACCCACCTATTGAAGTATTAATATCTGTTTTGTACCACTGTAATACACTGACAACCAACAATCACAGCGGAGATGAGAGTCACATGATCAATCAAAGCTCATCACAAGCAGCTTTTCCTAAAGAAAGTTAATACTAGAAGCTTCACAGTGTCATTCACACAAACACTAAACACCATCATGCTAACACACGACATTTTTAAAATGCAATAAACATTAATTTAACAACATTACATGTAACTTAAAACCCTAATGTACATAACTGATTAGAAAAAACGAAGAAAAACTATGAAGAAACAGTTATTTCATGTGAAGTGTCACCCAGGGAATTGTGGGAATGTCAAATTATGGTTTTTCACTGTAAATTATACAATGACTTGGTCTTTTTCACTTCCAAAAACTGTAAATGTAACGGTATTTTACTGTAAAATTACATTAAATGTACGGTTAGATCAATCGCAGTTATTTACCGTATATAGTACGGAAACTTTGTTAACCAATGAACAGTTTTACAGTCTTTGACCGTTAAAATCACGATAATTTTTTACAGCTATTAGTCTATTTGAACTGACCCTATTGGATGAGCTGGACGATGACATCACTGTTTTCTCCAGAGCTGGTTTATAGTTGAATTTGATCTTTACGCAGTTATTGAACGGGTCTCTGAACTGATTTCCCCTGATAGACCAGGTTGAAATCACAAAAATGTGCCTAAATAAAAATCCTCAGGCATTTTTGAGTAAAAGTTGGCAAATAGACTATTCTAGGGGTATTTTTTATGCTGAATCCATTTTTGCTGTTTGCCAAGCTGAATCTCTTACATGAAACTCAGTAGAGTGCAAAATCCAAGATGACCGCCTCATACGCCAAAATGAGAAAATTTCTCAGCACTGGCTCAAAGATAAACTGTTTTTATTGTGCTATAGCATTTATTGAGTAAAGGAAACAAACAGAATAGTCAGAACAAGTTAGTCATTCTGTCTTACAATATTTCTGGTAAACACTGACTTGTAATTTTGTGTATTTGAGTATGTCCATGTAAGAACATCAACATCATGCTGGTGGCAGCAAAAGGCCTATATCTTAAACCATCATCCTATTACATTATGTTAAGAGTGTTTATTACTTTTCAACATTTACATGTCCATGTAAACAAGTTTAAGGACTTAAATTTAACCAAACTAAATTCTCTTTTGGTTTATTTATGAAAAAGATATTCTCAGAAAGATTGGTTGTAAATATTAAGAATTGAGACAAATTAACAAATTACCAAAACATATCATGGTAATGTGTCACACCACTAACATTAGCTTTGAACAGATAAAGGAAATAAACACAGTAAACTTGGCCTAAAATTACCTTATAAAGTTGGACATAACATTAGCTGAATAATAACTAAAACATGAACTGCATGGCATATAAAATGTAATGTTATTTATGGTACAACAAGATTCTCCAATATGATCACAACAACACAGAGCAGTGCTCTTATTCAGTTCAGCAATTGCTACATTCTGCATCACTTGTCTTGCACTTGCATGCAGCAGAGCAACACAGACGAGACTTTTTACATTTACATCGTGCACTCATACATCTTAAGGCGCAGTTGCAGCTGATCAATTCCAAACAGTAGTCTGACTAACCGAGGTTACGTTAGGTAACCAAGTACATTCTCTTAGGAGAGGTTCTCTCGTATTGCCTAAATTGCTTACGCTACGGGAACCCCTTGTCAACGCCGTGCGCGCCGAGCATCCACTGCATGAGTCCCAGGGAAGCCCGGGGAACACAAAACGTGGGAAACAGGCGGCCAGCAACGCGGGCCAGCACATGTACATAAGCACTTCATAGGGAAATACAGAGCGGCTCCGCCGGCCTTTGTATAGAGAATATCGCCCTTAGTACAGCTCAACCAGAAGAGCTAATAGTCACGTGAGAGTAGCCTGCACACGAACAAACTGGGCAGAACACACTTAGACTGATAAAAGTCTAGCCTGCAAGGCGGAAACTTCCAGGTTATAAAACTTAACAAATGTAGAGGGGGAGTGTCATGAATAGAAATCCCGCTGGACCAAGCCCACGACGAGGCCATGCCTCTAGTGGAATGGGCCCTGATGCCCATAGGGCACTGCAGGTGTTTGGACGCATAAGCTGCTGCGATAGCGTCCACTATCCATCTGGACAGGCTCTGTTTCGAGGTGGCGAGACCCTTGGTGCGCCCACCAAACGAAACAAAGAGCTGCTCAGAACGCCTGAAGGCGGCGGAGCGTGTGATGTAAACTCTCAGCGCCCTGACGTGGCATAGGAGGTTTTCACCGCCCTCGCTATCGGATGCTGGCAGAGCCGATAGGGAGATGAACTGCGCTCTGAAGGGAGTGCCAATCGCTTTGGGGACATAGCCATGTCTCGGTTTGAGGATGACTTTAGAGTCATTTGGTCCAAACTCGAGACACGCGGGGCTAACGGATAGTGTGTGTAGATCCCCCACGCGTTTTACTGATGACAGAGCTATCAGAAAAACGGTCTTGAGCGAAAGGTATTTTAGGTCCACGGATTCTAACGGTTCAAAGGGAAATGCTTTCAGGGCCTCTTGGACCAAAGTAAGATCCCAAATAGGAACCAAAGGGGGTCGCGGGGGGTTCATCCTACTGGTTCCTCTAAGGAAGCGGATGATGAGCTCGTTCCTTCCTATCGCGCGGCCGTGCGTAGACTCTGCAAACGCTGCAATAGCCGCAACGCAAACTTTGAGTGTGGAAGGGGACCTGCCCTTGTCCAACAGCTCTAGAAGGAAGGAGAGCACCCACGAAACCCCACATGTGCGTGGGTCCAGGCTCTTTGTAGCGCACCATTTGGAGAACACTGACCATTTAGACGCGTAGAGTCTTCTCGTAGACGGAGCTCTAGACTGCGTGATCGTGTTCACGACCCCTTCTGGCAAAGCAATGGTTATTCGTTGATTATCCACGCATGCAGAGACCAGCGCTCTGGATGGGGATACCGCGAACGCATAGCACAAGCGGTGCCAGACCACGTGCTGTTCTGTGTTCTGGACAAGAAGCACTCTGTCAATTGCTTCTCTGTGTTGAGGATCGTGAAGCTTGCCTCTACTTTGTGCAGCTGCTTTTAGTGTCAAAAGGCCCTGTTCTGTCGCATTGTATAGCTTATCTTTCTTGGATTCTTGGCATATAATGCAAGTATCCAATGACATTGACCGGTCAGGCTTCAAACTACACACAGCTTCCATAATTGGTGATCTTATAATCTGACCAACTTCATGGGTACAATTCCACAACTGGAAATATTTTGTGTTGGTTCATGTCGCTCTTTGGATATAAAAATTTATTCTGATGAAAAATACGATGTGTGGAAATAACTGCAGAAAGTAATAGAAAGTAGAAAGTAGAATAAAAAACCTCTTGGATAACTCTGAACTCAATTCACACACTTTGATCCAAAGACAATAGTATGCATGTGACTCCAAACAAATGACTCTCGCATTTTAGATATTCTGTTTGTCCATTTGAAATAAGGAGAAAAACAGATATTTTCATGACTACAATGAGAAATAATGCAATTATCATTGTCACATACAAGTATCTTAATTCCCACCTAAATAAACGTTCTCGTTAATTGATGTCGTGCATGATGTAAAGTTTATAAATATAGAATTTCTTGACATTTTAGAGGTCATCTTGAAGTTTGCGCTCTACTGAGTTTCGCATAAGAGATACAGCTTGGCAAACAGCAAAAATGGATTCAGCAGAAAAAATACCC
Organism: Rutilus rutilus; assembly: GCF_951802725.1. NCBI lineage: Eukaryota > Metazoa > Chordata > Actinopteri > Cypriniformes > Leuciscidae > Rutilus > Rutilus rutilus. The sequence goes on from NC_140213.1 coordinate 45,499,188, forward strand.
TTAGAAAAGTCTGTTTGCCAACTTTTACTAAAAAATGCCCAAGGGTGTCACATTATCTGAAAATCGACCTAGTCTATGAATAATGATGGTTTCCTTTCGTCTTTCTGAACTCTGTTTGCATCACTGAATCATTATTGTCCTGTTTCTCCCTGTCCAGCTGCTCTGAAGCAAAAGTGACTTAAAAAGGTACGATTTTGATTTAAGTGTCATCTACCGTATATTCAAGTGAACTAAAAGATGATTAATGAACATTTACCGGAGAAAATGAACAGTCTGTCCAAACTCATTTTATTTAGAGATTCTGACAATAACCATTAAAATCAAGAAATAAACCATTCAAATATGGTAAAATTATAAGATGCCACATACGGCTTATATAAGAAATTATATATGTTGTATATGGCCTACTTTCTCTTAAAAATGTATAAATAGTACAGAAAAATGCCTGTGTGCCGTGACGGGTTTAACAATTTGTATTTAACAACTAGAAGTAATGTATAGCCTTTGGCTATAATTTGTCAGCTTAAATATATTGGGTTATTTTACTAATAACATTATATAATTTCTCAACTAATACTGATATATTTAGGCTCAGTCTGACTGTTCTGCTTTTGTTTTTTTAAGAAATTAACACTATTATTCAGCAAGAATGCATTAAATTGGTTAAAAATGCCAGTAAATACATTAATAATGTTACTTAATATTCAAATTACGCTCTTTTGAAATTTCCATTCATAAAGCAATCCTGGGGAAAGATGGTTCCCACAAAAAGCCAAAACAATCTCTGTTACTTTAATTTCCTATTTTCACTGTAAAGGTGCTTTGAAACAGTCCATATTGTTAAAGCGCTATATAAATATTTTAATATTTATTTAAAAATATTCTGAAGCAGTACTGTTTTCCACATTGATAATAATCAGACATTTTTTCTAGAGCAGCAAATCAGCATATCAGAATGATTTGTGAAGGATCATGGGACACTGAAGACTGGAGTAATGATGCAGCCTTGGTGAGCATAAGAGATTTCCTTCAAAAGCTTTTTTTTTTTTTATTACCAACTTCAAACTTATGAATGATGGTGTATATCACGCACCCCAAATTTTTGTCCAATAAAATGGTCTGCAATAAGAACGTCCCATCCGAATAACACGACCTATATAGCATCAGCTGACTATGGGGAAAGCAATCCCTTCGATAAAGTGTCCTGCTTCAACGGGAAATATGTCAACAAAGACAGGAAAGAAAGTTGCCATCAAGCCATTTCACAGGCTCTACTTTCACAGATCCCAGCAACATCTCATAATCTCCTCTGATTGAGTGACAGGTGCTCTGATGAAGCTCACACTCACCAAACAAACAACATTTCAAATGCTAACCTTTTTAAACATTGACTATCTATATCTATTTAAACATAGAAGTAATAGCCTTCGGGTCTTTGCACCATTTCTATCAGGTCATGAGACCAGCGGTTTTGCTGGTAGGATACAGGTTTGGTGCTGTGACGATATCATTATCAGCCTCGCAACCTATTCACTTTCACACACACACACACACACACACACCTGAACATCTGCTTCCTATAGAAAAAATAAAATGTATCATTAGCATGTTTTAAAAAGCAATTAAATGCCTTTTAGGTTGTTAATGTGTAATCTGCCTGATAAATGCATGCTCCAGACAAGATTAATAAGGACATCATTCAACAAATTACTTGCTTGCTTCCCCAAAAAAAGCGTATTTCCCTGCCACCAAAATCAGCATAAAAATAAATCCTTAAAATGTTGTTAAAATGTTCCCTCAAGTACTTTAGAAACCTTATTTCACGCTTGAATTGAGGCGTTTGAAAGCAACCTGAAAGTCTCTCACCTGAAGGACGTCCCAAGACAGGCTCTCTTAATCAATGTCAGCAATGTGCCAGCATGCCAACGGGCACCAACGGGCACCAAACAGGAGTGATCGATGTTCTCCGAGTCCATCAAAGCTCCTTTTAGAGGTGTGTCAATGCTGATAACTCATTCAAGCAGAAAAACACTGAGCAAAAGTGCAAAAAATGAAGCGATGAGATGCGAGCAAGTTCCTAGCGCAAAATGGCATGCTGTTCACAATAGCAAATATGATATTTACGCACATTACACGCAATAAGCTCCAATATCACCTCAGGAATTAATGGGTAATCAAATATGAATTTTTAGAGTAACTCAATACCGCTCTTTCAGATATTTTCCGCACCCCTACAGGCCCTGATCTCACGGGTCACGTTTCCAAAGATGAGTGCTATTCTTAAGGCTTAATAATTGATACAGGTAACGTCTATCTGGTCTGGCTGATGAGTGGGGTTAAGAGTATATGCGTGTGGGTTTTTGGTTTGGGCAAAGTGGTTTGCGAGATGAAAAGTGAGAGCTAGCAGAAGGAGAAGCTGAAGAAACCAGAACCCCGTCGAGTGGACCTTGGGTGTGACTTGGAGGAGAAACCGGAGCACATTGGGTCAGTGTTTGGACCGAACGCTGTCACTCACATATCGCACTCCTCTCACGCTACGGGTGAGTGTGAAACAATATGCTGATAATGTAAAGCTTAGACACTCATGCACAGGAACACTCATATGGGGGCAGAGGTGAAAGTATTTGTGACCAGTATCCAGACACTGGTGACCATTACGTCTCCACACATCCATCAACAGAGGTCGCGACCTCTGCACCCGGTGTCTCTGACTACAGTTGCTGTGCCATTGCTCAAATTCTATCACAAAGCCTGTTACTATGACAGCAAACATAACATAGATCACAATTACACTCGCACATGCAAACAAAAAACAAACAGACAGCTCTGAAAATGAATATGGCCCTAGAGACCAATCCAAAATAAAATAAAAATAAATGTACTTCAGCTCCATTCAGCTTCCACAATCACTTCCACATCATTGTGGAAAATATATCTGTTACTTCTCATGAGGCTTTTTAAAGTGGCCCTTGAAATAGAGAGATGAGATACGTGATTCTATCACTCAGAGGAACAGAGGTCGGACTTCACGGCCTCTGGAGAATCATGGCTGGACAAACTGAGAATTTAGGAATCGGCTTCCCTTTAATCCATGAGCTGTGATTTGACATGGATTTTTATTTATTTTAAATTATGATGTTCACTTATAATGTGAATAAAGTTTTTGCACACACACACAAAAAATTTATAATAATAATATATAAAAAATAAAATAATAATATATATATATATATATATATATATATATATATGTGTGTGTGTGTGTGTGTGTGTGTGTGTGTGTGTGTGTGTGTGTGACCCGTGCTGCCAAAATGAGTCGCAATAAGCAAATTTTCAAAAATGAGTTAGTTATTTTCACATTCTCTATTTAAAATGATGCATTATTTGTTGGAATCAGACAAAAAATAACTGAGCTGCACCTGTTTACAATTTTCAAGAAAAATTTTGTTAAAGTTTTATGAAGGATCCAAAACAAAATCACCTAGCAAGTAGCAACTATACCTTAAAATCCCTGGTAATAACACCAAATTTGGCACACACACCAAGTCAAAACCACATATTTCCTGTATACAGCGGGGAAAATAAGTATTGAACACATCATCATTTTTCTCAGTAAATATATTTCCAAAGGTGCTATTGACATGAAATTTTCACCAGATGTTGGTAACAACCCAAGTAAGCCATACATACAAAGAAACAAACACAAATAAGTTCAGAAATTAAGTTACGTGTAATAATGTGAAATGACACAGGGAAAAAGTATTGAACACATGAAGAAAGGGAGGCGCAAAAAGGCATGGAAAGCCAAGACAACTGCTGAAAACTTACAGTAATTAAAAAGCAATCCAGCCCCCTGTCAGTGGAAATTAATAACAGCTGGTTCAGTCCCAAATGATGGCCTACAAAAAGGTCTCATTGCCAAGGTGTCACACAAGACACATCTCATGATGGGTAAAAGCAAAGAGCTGTCTCAAGACCTTCGCAACCTAATTGTTGCAAAACATAATTTTTGGTATTGGTATTTTTGTTTGTTTCTTTGTATGTATGGCTTACTTGGGTTGTTACCAACATCTGGTGAAAATTTCATGTCAATAGCACCTTTGGAAATATATTTACTGAGAAAAATGATGACGTGTTCAATACTTATTTTCCCCGCTGTATCTACTATTTTCCATGATACCACAATTGTTTGATTAACATTAATGAAACAGACAGCCTATATTCAGACCTAGTGTACCGCACAGATCTAAAATAATGTTACACATCAGATGTTTTCCCCCAACAGTTAACCAAAAGTTCACATAAGACATAACAGATAATGTTTGCATAAATACTTGCCAAGACAGACATTTTGAAATCCTGTAATTCTGTGCATGTGTGTATCGGGATCGCGTCTGAGGCGTGATTGTGCGCACGCATCGGATCTGTCAACCAGCGCGAGTACGATCGTTTTTCGTGGACAAAGAAAAGGTAGTCCTCTCAGAAAACGTTCAAATAAAGATACTTTTAGATGTTTCATTGCTATTTGGAGCACTGGGATCACTAGACGAGGGCTTAATGAACACATTTTTGTGAAAACCTCAAAATCTGAATTTTTCACTTGTTTTGCCTGTAGCTCGAAATTATCCCTTGCGCTTTCAGACTCCTTTGGATCACATTATATATATATATATATATATATATATATATATATATATATATATATATATATGCAGAAAACTATTATAAATAGTCCCTCTGTCTGAAATTATAAATTTTTAAGGCGCGCTCCTTTATGGCTTGTCAGTAAATGTCCACTGTTATGATTGGCTAACGTCATTGCATAGGAAAGCGTATCAACGCCCACTATTGCACGCAAGTGAGGCTGCATCCAAAATTGCATACTTCCCTACTATATAGTTGGTAAAAAGCAGTATATGACAAAAGTAGTACGTTCGAATTTACAGTACTCAAAAAAAAAAGGACAAATTTATCCGGATGACCTACTACTAGATTCTGAATTGTGCATACGATGGACACTTTACTTTCCCATGAAGCCACAGGAGGGGATTTCTGAATCGCAGTGACGCTAGTAGGTCACATGATAATGACAACATGGTGAATGAATTCATTACATTCATACAACACACATTCATTTGAATACTGTACTTTTTTTAGAGGTCACAAAATGAGAAACTCGCTCCGTTCCCAAGGCTCTCGGCCTCGTCCTGCTTGCCACAAAAACCCACATATCATGCAAATGCCACAGATCTGCACAAGCCGACCTGACTTCGAGTCCTAGCTTAGTTAAAACTACAATACTGTACGTACAATCCTGCATAGAACAGATGTCTACAGTATATGGTCTCATTTCCTGATAAGTGCCATTAAAATATGCTTTTTATCCTGAGAGTAAATGCATCACTCTAACATTACACATCATGTAATGAATGGGAGAGGAAATTAAGCAATGCTGAGAGAGAAGAGAGAGTGAAATACAACAGGATAGAAGGAATGAAAGATCATGAGTGAGAAATAACTTGAGCCAAGCTTATAAAAAAAAGAGGACATTTTCCAGATTGAAAATGGGGTGTTGAAATCCATTTTCTTTCCATTGAACTTTCTGTGATTCGTCATCTGCTCTGAGACTAACACTTATGGTAGTTTGGCATGGAAATGACTGGTCATGTTCTCCTCTTTAACACACTGTGCTTTCACCGTGTGAATGGGGGTCGAAAAGGTCACTCAGTCTGATACAATTCATCAAGCCAAATAATACTGAGTCACAGCCAGGAGAGCTTCAAACATAATTGTCTTGGTCCCAAGGGCTCTCATTCAGCCGAGTGATTTTATTTCAGTTGTGAAGGGTGAAGATTAAAATGAAAAAGGGTGTGATGACTGCCTCTTATCTAAAGGAGCCAAGGGAACGGCTTTATCTCTAGTGGACATGCAGAGCAGGAAAAAAAAAACACAGCAGTTTCCCAAACTAGGCATCAGAGATCAAGAGAAGGAGCCAGGAATGAGATGTGCTGTCCTTCCAGTCTAGAATGGTAAACAGATTCTTCTCAGCCACTGTGTGGCAAAGCTTTCCTGACAATCTGGTGTCTAATTACTCCAGTATGCCATTCTAACCAGACACAACAGCTGTTCACAGGCTCCAGTTCTCTCCACACACACTTTTAGATTCATTCTGCAGCGTTTCACACAGGGTCCAAAACTAACAAGGATTTGGGGCCAGATTTACCAACAGCTCGCTCCAACGCAAACCCTCTTTTGGCGTTAAAAAAAAAGCTACTGTCAGGATTTACTAAAGACACGCAGTGAAAAATTAGCGTGGACAGGGTTATTTTTGCGGCTGACCTTATTGCATATGCATTTGTTGGGAGGAAAGTATTTAAATGGATCATGCAAGGTGATTTACACTAGTCAATTTACAGGTATTTGCACCATTAGTTACCGCCTTAAAAAAGCATGTCTTAAACCAGATGCTAATTTGCGCTGTTCTTGGTAGATTGCGTTGGTCATTATGGAAATGATCCGTCTGAGTGTGTGTTGTTTAATTTGCGCACAGCTCATTGGCCACTGATGCAACAGCAACCAATCAGCTGCACTATATGTAGAAAATGATGTGATCGCTACCAAATGAGTTGAGGGCCTATCAGCCTGTGCCATCTAGAGTTTCATGCCAGAACTAGCTATTTTTCCATCGCTATGTCCCTTTAGGTTCCACATAATTAGCTAATATAGTGTTGCAGTTTCCAACACATTCACATGGTTTCAGTATAATCAGATGTGTTTTAATGAAGTAAAGTGGACATGCTCTTTTTAAGTTATCCTAACATAATTCACTCATGTTAGCTTAATATAAGCCTGTTCTTTTAGCTTAGATGCATGCTTGAATCATGTTAATTCTATGCAATCAAATCAAGTTATAACTTTTTGCTAAATTTTGATGGTTTATGTTGTTACTTAAGGTAGGTTTTATTTCATTATCAATAAAACAAAAAGCTTTATAGCCTTTATTTCATTAGTTGAACCATGTGTCCTTTAAACTATACCCTGAATGCCACTGCAATGTAGAATACAGAGATTATCTTAAAATATGACTCTTTGTTGAAATTACAAGCATGACTTTACCTAGAGACAAGAAACATTAACAGAGAAGTCTTAGGCATATTATGCATACAATTAAGAGTGAATGTGTGCATTTTTTTTAACGAAAAATATTATTTGCAAATAGTTCAAATACTTTACAATAAGATCTTATTGTACTTTTTTCCCTTTATTTTTTATTCATGAAATGGTTACGGGATTGGTTTACAAGTCAATATGTGATTCAAAAGCCGACGCTACAAGCTGATAAAGTGACAGTGTGTTTTTTTTTCTTTCCCATGTTTACTGTTGTCACTGTGTTCGACAGCTTCAGTAATCTAATATGACGTGTAGCTGCTTTACATAAAAGTCTTTGTTCAGTCAGTTTGTCTCGAAGAGAGAGAAACGAGTGAAATGACTGCCATCCAACAGTCAGATCACATCACATCACTACAGCAACAATGAGAGAAGAGCGAGTGAAGATGACCATCACTGGGCAGCTCCTCCTGCTGGTCACACACACACACACACACTCACACTCTTTTAAACACTAATCTACCATGACAGCAGAGGAATGTAATTATCAGCTTTCTGTGCAATGAAAAGCATCCCAAAAAGAAAATGTCCAAATGTTTCAAGAATGCATATTGCTATAATGCATCATAAAATGCATCATAACGTAGCTCTATGAGAGTTTGCTCAACAATATTCACTGTCTTTATTGCAGCAGATGTTAGATCTGATCCTGAGTTTTGCTCACCTGTAGGGCAATTTTGAACCTCTGCGACATCTGTCATCCGTCATATCTCGGTCTGCCTCCATTTTATCTAGATGTTTACCCCACCTGGAAAACATAAAAATGCAACGCTCTAAGAAATAACGTAAGTGTCTCAGCAGTTCCTGTCAGCAGTTAAACGACAGTCTGTTGATGCTGATTATCTTGGTAAAGTACTTGAGCTTGACGGATGGTTATTGAATTTATTTTTACCTGTCATTATAAAATATAACAAAGGTGCCCTTGCGACTGGCTAGGGGTTTAATTTATGTATATATTTTTGATCATCAGCTACAAAATAACATTTTTCATTAGTACACTGTTCATCATGTATAAACTATTTGATCAGCCAACCATTAAACGAGTGTGAAAGGGTTTAAAAAGGCTGTTACCTCGGGTTTAAAATTAAAGAGTTTAGTGCATTGAGCAAAATACATATATTTTGAGATACTGAAAACTGTTTAGCAAGTATGTTTTAAAGTCCCCGATCGCACACCTCAGCCTTTTAGTTTTGTCCTCTTTTTGGAGGGTTCAGTAATCTGACAGACTGGAGAAACCCGGCAGATTCACCGTGAACTGAAGGACAACCCCTGACATGAAGCCCACCCTCCAGAATAGTAGCATGCGCATGCATCCCAACACTTCCCACTGGATTGCATCCATTATTAATCTCACCCCTTTAATGAGTGGCTCACAAAGACCTGATGAATTATTAAAATCATACCTCGACAGGCTTTATCACTGCTCAGTGTTGTCAGTGGTCAGTCCAGAGATGAATGGCCACTTGGCCTTTCTGTCAAGAGTCAAGACCATATTTAAGCATTTTGTTTACAACACATCCACAGTTACCCAGACACACACACACACACACATGGACTAAACAAGTCTTCCTCAGGCACGCTGGGCTATTCCTCACTGACGGTGTGTTGTTACACGTCCAATTATAGAAGAATATCATCACTCCACAAAGCATCTAGAGTGGCATCAAGTGAACTATGCAAACTCATTCTCTCTGACACACCGCTGTAAATATTGTGCATCCAAGGATTCAACAGTGGTATTTATAATTTTTTTTGGTCTTTATTGATACAGTAGTAGTAGATACAGTTGGATCCAAAAGTATGAAAAAGCTTGTATTTTGCTAATTTTCTCATTTGAAAAGGGTTAAATTTTTTTGTTTGAATCACGTTTCAATGATAATTTTTCAGCGTTAATAATTATATAGTATTCATATACTATTTCAATATATTTGTCAAAATCCTTAAACTTTTTTTTATCCTTAAATCCTTATATTTGGAGACTTTTTACTCTGCTGTGTCTACTTTATGTTAGCCATATTAAAGGTACACTTTGTAAATTTTGGCCCGCTAGCGGTAAAAAAACAAACCTGAATGCATTTCGCGGAAAAACATTGTTTTGGTTGTGCTTCAGCTTTACTGCAGAGTTACTGCAGTGCGGATGAATATGAGCCTTCACAATAGATAATGCTTTACAATGAACTCTGTTAAAGGAGAACTCCGGTCAATTTTAACATTGAGCCAGAGAATGTCTAATAAGGCGAGAAGTTTCACTCTCAGTACACTTCCGGCTTCTGAACTGGTTGCAGTTCCACTCTGATTCCATATGAGGGCGCTCACAGGACGAGTGCAGAATGAATGGAGGTCTATGGTGCTATACACATCAAAATCCACTTTTCTCAGGATATAATTTTTTGTCAGGTAATTTAAATGTTGTATTCGAAAGGAGATGCAAAGAAATTACACATTGCTGGGTGTTAGATTTTTTAGAGTCACTTATTTGCTTTAAAAAGTCTTTTAAAGTGTCAATGACGTCATACACATCGTACGACCAGAGATACTGCTTTACGGCAATCCTTCAGTCACTCTGGTGCTTTCGCGCTCTGCACTTTATTTTCTCTCCAGGCATCGACAACACAGCTGACACAGGTAAACACATGTGCTAGACGAGTTTTTGTTTTGTTTGTTTCTGGTCCCGCTTCGGATGCCGCGATGCCATCAAGCGGTATCTCTAGTCGTAATCAGTCCTTCACTGACCAATCAGCATTCATTAGCAGAATGCTAGCGTGTTATGGGCAACAACAACTCAACCTGTAAGAAATCGAAAGGACATAAGTACTTGTTCATTCAACTTTTGACCTATAACCCATGTTGAACTTGCAAAACCTACAATCAAATCTGAGATTTATCAATGGCAATCTGGTGAAAGAGACACATTTAGCCGTCTAGCCCCATTGACTCCCATTCATTCTGCACTCATGGACGATCGCCCCCAGTGGAACTCTGGTGGAACTACAACCAAAATTCGGTACAATAGGACTTAATAGGGAGTGGGCAGGCTCTCCGTAGACGGGCTCTGATTGAGCTAATTTTTTTGTACATTTGGAGTGCTGTCAGTACAGAGAACAACGACAAAAAGCGCACATACTTGTATTTACTTCCTGTTTTCGGTCGAAGTCCACAGTAGTCGATTGTCGAGTTCACGCGCGTGATCATAGGTAACTAAGCAACAGTATGAGTTCGACAATCGACTACTGTGGACTTAGACCGAAAACAGGTATGTGCGCTGGCTGAATTAACATCACTTTTATTCATATCTTTCACATCTACTGCAGTCAGATTAACCGTGTTCACTCTGAAGGAATCACTCACATGACCTGTGCACTTGTAATGACACATCAAGGATGTTAAGAGGCTAAAAGCAGGTTTAAAACTTGCCCCATTGAAGTCAACAGGGTGCAAATTTTAAAAAGAGGATGACACGGTGTAGGCAACACCGATTTTTGTCGTTGTTCTCTGTATTGACAGCACTCCAAATTTACAAAAAAAAATGAGCTCAATGTTAAAATTGACCGGAGTTCTCCTTTAAAGAGCTACATATGGCAAATTATCTGTTTAATAAATCATCTTACTCACCTGTCGACTAATAAAAACTCCACTTCAGCGTCTCTTTTACGTTTCGAATCCCTCAGTTCTCACCATCTCCAAAGAGCCAAACCAATGTTGATTCTTGTTTTATTACAAGCTCTGTCACTTTCTCTTTTTGTTTATTCTTCTTCTTCTGGTGTTTGTCGGTTGGCAGACAGTCTTAAAAGGTGCATTCCCGCCACCTACTGGATAGGAGTGTGAAGCGCATAATTGTGCCTCCTCACTGGCAGTCCATTCAAAGCTTGATAGTTTTTTATACTCATATTCCCAGCAATCCTTCAATCCTTTCTTACCTAAATGACTATCCAAATGTCCTTTTAAAACGGGTGATTCCCCAGAGTTCGGAGATTTAGCTGCTCCACCGCGAGCAACTTTTCTCTATTTACGGATATAACGAGAGATATTCATCTGACGTATTTAGGCTACGCAATTTCGCACGAAAACCATCCCGACAGCTCTGAAATATAAACACAGTTTACCATAGTGAATCAGGGTAAGACAAAAACAACGTTTTGGGATAATTAATAATGTATTGACTCATTATTTAAATTTTGATCATTTTGAACAAAGTTACATTGTGTAACATCTAAAATAATGATAATAAACATTAGTCACACATCACTGGTTCTATAAAGCATGAACTGTCTGAGGTTTTAATCACCAAATTACTGAAGAAGTCACGCTGTGTCTGGTAACAAAAACAAAAAAAGTATATTAAAACAGGATATTGGTAGTTTATTGTAACTTTATTTTATGAATAAGATAAAGACAAAGCAATACATAATCAGTATTGTGTATGAGTGAACATCTTAGTGGAGTCCTGTTCAAAATGAAGTGTAGCTCTAAACAGTTCACACTAGATGCAGTTTGTGTATGAATCAATCAAAGTCATTATGCCTCCCATATTTATCTAAAACACACCCAGTCTAATCTAAATCTGAAAATTCATTTTCAAATTCACAAATAAATTGACAGCATAGTTTACAGAATTTTCACAAAAATATACTTCATTGTATGTTAGCAAAACTATTACAATAGTTATAGCAGTTATAACAACTGACTGAGAACAACTAGGACAGTTTAATCTGTGTCACCTCTCCAGTGCAGAGATCTCAGTTGATGAACTTCCACTGCTTCCATCTGCTGGCAGACTTCAGCATCACATTTACCTCTTTATTTCCATGCTTTTAAGACTAAAATTTGTCTCAGAAAAGATTTGTTTTATTTTTTAAGAGCAAATCAATGCATTTTTTGCATGTCATTTGAACAGCTAAGCTACACTAGTCATAAAAACATCCCTGAGTGCAAATCCATGCTCATTTAAAGGGGTCATATCATGGGGAATCTTTTTTCTTCTTCCTGGTTTTCTCTTTATTTGCCTTTTTTCTCTCTTTTATAGTGTATCTGTTGGGCAAAAAAAAAAACCTTTTCCCAGACCATTTCATATATATAATTAGTGTATATAGTATGAAAACTAACTCTCAAAATGCCCTCTCATGAAAGGAATTCATGGCTCCACATTTATTATTAAATTCAATCCAATTATGTATCATGTTTTACATGGATTCATTATTATGAGTGTTGCGCCTTTCTTCTAAAGTTTTTTTTTGCCTCTACAGGTTGAGCATCTGCTTATTAACTTTTTTATGGTATAATTTATTGAAACTAAGCTCCAAAAATGATCCTTCCCAGCTTTATGATGTCAGATGAAAACATGGGAATGTTGGGAAAAAATTGTACTTGAAAGCAAACCCACAGTCAGATATTAATTCTGCAGAGCATGTAAACTTTTTGCAGTTTAAATAAATAAATAAATAAATAAATAAAAGCAGCCTTCTAGGGGTTAGAGATGGCGAAAAATGTTCATAAAAACTAAATTGGATTATACACAGACGTCATATAATATGCTAAGTGCAATACGACCCCCTTAAAAGTCCTTTACTGTTATTCTTAGATCTAAATTTATATGCAAAATCGTGAAATATGGCAGAGTCCAATATAAAAAGGCTTCATAGTGACACGTAGACCATTTTTGTGGAGTGGCCTCAGTCATCTAGGGACACAGTGGACACAGTGGACACAGTGGTTTCATTAGCGGAGCTGCTGGTGGTGGCGAGCGAAATGGCCGCGTCACGTGACTTGGCTCGAGGAATCATCATCTCCTCTGTGTTCCTCTCCGGTTTGACTAGCAGCACATAGCATTTGGGGATGAAGATGCACGCGAGCAGGCCGAAGCTGGACGCCAAGATAGCGAAGATCTGCACCGCCACCATGAATTTCCCCCGCGTGCTCAGATAGGCGGGAACGAAGGAGATCCAAACGATGAAAAACACCAGCATGCCAAAGGTCATGCTCTTGCCCTCATTAAAGTGGTCTTCCAACTTTCGTGCCACAAAAGCAAAAGCGAAGGCCAGCAGAGCCAAAAGTATGTCATAAGCGTAGATGGAGCAGATGAAGATGATGTTTCCGATGTTGCACTCCAGGATGATCTTGATGTTCTGGGCGGCTGTGTTTTTAACGGGGTGTGGAGGCATCAGGATCAGCCACACGGTGCAAGCCACCGCTTGGATCAGGGTGCACACTATCATCATCGCCCTCTGGTGCCTGGGATGTATGGGATCCACGTCGTTCTTCTGAGGAATGGCCGGAGCGAAGACGGCAGTGTCGGGACTCTGTTCGGCAGCCGCTGCCGCCGCTTTCGCTACCCGTGTCGCAGCTTTGACCGCTTTTACAGCTCTGGCTCTCAGCATGAGCAGAGCAGATTTACCCATTAATGAAGAGAGGACCAGAGCAAAGCCTACAGCCAACGCCACCTGACTGGTCATGCACGACCACATCTGAGGCTCCCCGAGGAACACGATGGAGCTGAGGAAGGTGATCACCAGACCCAGCAGCAGAGAGAAGCTGAGCAGAGGGTCGTTGGCATTCACCAGGGGTGTGTTGAGGTGCATCAAGAAGATGATCGCGACTACAATAGCAGCCAGAGCCCCGAACGCAGCGATGGCGATCAGTGTGATGCCGAGAGGTTCGGAGAAGTCCAGGAATTCAATGATCTTCAGCACACACTCGTCGTGGTTGGCGTTGGACCAGTAGTCCTCGTCGCATAGGATACAGCCTCGTGCATCTGTTGGAAGAGTTATTAAAGGGTTAGTTCACCCAAAACTGAAAATTCTGTCAGTAATTACTCTCCGTCATGTTGTTCCAACCCCTTAAGACTTTAGTTCATCATCGGAACACAAATTAAGATATTAGAAAGACAAAAAAATGTCCAGGGTGCTCAGGGAGTTCAATAAAAAGTGTTTGAGAATCGGGAATTCAAATAAATGTAGGAAAGAGAAGATCCAAGGCACTGGTTATGTGTGTGATGCGTGTGATGCTGGCCAATAGTGAGCCTCCGTTCTGACATACAACCCAGAAGCGCAGCGCTGTTACACTACGTGAATCACTCAGAGAAACACAGAAGAAAATGAAGAGTTGAATAAAGTCGGGTTTTTTTGCGCACAAAAAGTATTCTCGACGCTTGATAAACTTAAGGTTGAGCCACTGGAGTCACTTGGACTATTTTAACATTGTCTTTACTAACTTTTCTGGGCCGGCAGATGTCGATTACAGAGAAGCCTATGGAGGAGTGAGCCAGCTCTCAGATTTCATCAAAAATATCTTAATTTGTGTTCTGAAGATGAACGAAGGTCTTACGGGTTCGGAACAACATGAGGGAGAGTAATTACTGACTTATTATTTTTGAGTGAACTAACCCTTTACAATTGACTAAATAGAAACTCAGAAACCATTAAAAGTAAAGACTGATTGAATAAAGTCATGACCTGTTGTGTTTGAGATCTCTCCGTCTGCGCAGGGGATGCAGTCGAAGCAACAGACCGGCTCTCCCTGCCGGATACCCATCCTGGTGCCGGGCTGGCAGCGTTCATTGCATACAGAGCGAGGCGTCTGGGACACGACAGAAACAACACGTTCTTCAGTTTATCTTCTATACGATTCCACACGCAATAATGAGAGTCAGACTTTAACCGTCGATTACTTTAAAACATTGTACTGGATTTTTTAGGTACAGTCGAATACAAAATGGATGGATGGATGGATGGATGGATAGATAGATAGATAGATGTATAGATGGGTGGATGATAGATAGATAGATAGATGGGTGGATAGATAGATGGATGGATGGATGGATGGATGGATGGATGGATGGATGGATGGATGGATGGATGGATGGATGGATGGATGGATGGATGGATGGATGGATGGATGGATGGATGGATGGATGGATGGATGGATGGATGGATGGATGGATGGATAGATAGATAGATAGATAGATGGATGGATGGGTGGGTGGATGGATGGATGGGTGGATGGATGTATAGATAGATAGATAGATAGATAGATAGATAGATAGATAGATAGATAGATAGATAGATAGATAGATAGATAGATAGATAGATAGATAGATAGATGGATGGATGGATGGATGGATGGATGGATGGATGGATGGATGGATGGATGGATGGATGGATGGATGGATGGGTGGGTGGGTGGGTGGGTGGGTGGGTGGGTGGGTGGATGGATGTATAGATAGATAGATAGATAGATAGATGGATGGATGGATGGATGGATGGATGGATGGGTGGGTGGGTGGGTGGGTGGATGGATGTATAGATAGATAGATAGATGGGTGGATCAATGCATAGATAGATAGATAGATAGATGTTTTTAGTTTAAAAAGAAACCTAATGCATTAAAATTTTTACAAAAGAGATTAATTGCAATTCAATATTTTGACAGCCCTATCATTACAATATAATCTCATTTATAATCAGACTAAATTACACATCCTCACCTCGAGAACATCACTGTTCCATATGATAGAGGCATTGTTTATAATCAGCGTGTCGGCGGCGGGTGCCGTGCTGTTATAGTAACCGATGTTTGTGTATGTGATCTGTCCGTCTGAATCACTCTGCCAGTTTAAGATTTCATAAAAGCCTTTCACGTCTCCATCATTGAAGGATATCTCCTCTCCGGTGTGAGGGACGGTGAATCTGAGGTTCTTCATGTAGTACATGAGCTGAACACAGAGCACATAGAGGTTATAAATGAGTAGATTTAAAAAAAGCACATGGGCTATTTTTACATGCACAACTTTTGTTTCAATCGGACTGAATTCAGTGTTTACATGAACGCTAAACATGTGACTGGGTTAATGTGCGCGTTTATACGTCACAAGCTTTAAATTGGAATAGATTTTTTGACATGCACACTGCACCAATTAGAGTTTCCTGCTGTTTGCACATAATAACCATTCTCCTACATTGGTTCTTTATTTGTTTTAAACAGCGGACTTAAAATGTATCAATTTCTGATCATAATTTGGAGTAAATGAGCATATTAACTGTTGTGCCGTGCATATTGATCACGCAGTAAAAATAGAAAAGTAGAAAAGGATGAACCACCACTTCCAATCCGATCGAAATTTCATTTGGATAGAGTTCAAGTAAGGTGTTTACATGAAGGCTTTTCAGTCCGGTTGAGCCGTCAATCCGATTACTAATGGATTATTTGGTTGCATGTACACTAAACGTGTGTGTGTGTGTGTGTGTGTGTGTCATACCTGCCAAGGCTCGAATCCGTTAATGTCAGCGCATGTGTCGTTCTCAAACGGGCCAGTGCCCCGTTTACAGACCTCGAGGTTATGTAGGGCGTGCGCCACGGCATATACAGCCTTATACACGTTATACGTGATCCTTAACTGAGACACATCTGAGAACGTATTATTCAGCTTGTCTATCATCTCTTCTCCAGTGCATCTCCTCATGCCTCTCAAAACCTGCTTGTAATTCATAGTGCAGTTAAAGACAATCCCCCAAAACTCTTCAGTCAGAGTGTCATTATATGGATTAACAGCCAGAAGGTGCTCTTTCAGGCCGGGGATTTCGGCACGCTTCACCGCAAACCCGATGGTTCCCCCCAGGACGGGCAGTATGTCGGGGTGACGGGAGATGGCGGCCGATGTGACCCAGGCCTCGCTGGCGATCCACGTGCGGTTGGTGATGTTGTTACGCACCAGTTCCTCCAATAAAGGGCTCAGATCCACATCCGAGGAGAACACCACGATGATCTTAGCCGTGGAGTCCACCACCGCCTTTGCGATGCGCTGCATGGCCTCCGGGCTGGAGGTCTTGGGAAGGGTTTCGGAGAAGGATATACACACTCCCACCTCCTCCACCACCTCCTTGAACCTCTTAATGCCGTATTTCCCGTAATCGTCCTCGGCCGCGATGGTGCCCACCCAGGTCCAGCCGAAGTGAAGCACTAGTTTGGCCATGGCCACGGACTGGTGCTCATCGCTCGGGATGGTGCGGAGGAAGGTGGGATACTGAAACCGGCTCTCCAGAACCGAGCAGGACGACGCGTAACTCACCTAGGGAGGAGGAAAGACAAATCTGGCTCGGTTTTAACACTCAGACGCATTTGTGGTTGGGTTTCTTGCTAAAATTATTACTATAAGGTGTAATAAATTAACCCTAGGCAAGAACCTGAATGATCAAAATCATATTTTGTCATATTGTGTCAAGTTTTTAGAAATATATAGGCCTACTCTTTCTATTCACGCTGCTTTCACACAGATTTGAAAAGCTTTTATCCCATTTTCAAGAAAAGCTTAAATTTATGTTTTAAAATAATACATTTAAAATAATAATAATTTCAAAATTTCTATCATTTCTACTAAATGAGGTTTCTTTTCAAGAATCTCATAAATGTCATTTTAAAATGTTATTACTATTAACTATGAACTATGACTTTTGCCTCAATAAACTCCTAATGACTGCTTATTAATAGTTAGTAAGGAAGTTATTAAATTTAGGTGTTTGGTAGGATTAAAAGATGTAGAATATGGTCATGCAGAATAAGGCATTAATATGTGCTTTATAAGTATTAATAAACAGCCAATATCCTAGTAATATGCATGCTAATAAGCGACTAGTAGTTATATCATATTACTAGGATATATAGTGAGAATTTGACCCTATATTCAAAAAAATGCTGAGTTGTTTCAACCCAATTTTGGGTCAAACGTGGTCAAACCCAGCCGTTGGGTTCATTTTTTAAATTACATTTTTAACCCAACGTTTAGGTTTGTCCATATTTGACACAAAATTGGGTTAAAACAACCCAGCATTTTTTGTGTTACCATGTTTTTTCATTCAGAAATGTATTAAAGTTTTGTTTTTCATAAATTTATAAATTTTGACCTTAAAAATTAGGGTTATCTTATGTCATTGCCCAAATACAGTGCTAGATGAAAGGTACTTGTGGGAAGTAGTAGAGTCCGAGTATCCTGGCAGTGGCGATGGACAGATCCGATCCTCCGGCGCCCACGAGGGCCGAGAGAGGAGGCCCGTCCCCGCAGCGGTAGTTCGGCACGGCCTCGTCCTGGCCTGTCAGGAAGGTCAGCGTTCCCTCCACGGCTTTGGAAATGGTGAAACAGGAGTCGTAGATGACGTACCCCAGCTCAGTTTTGGGGAGCAGGTCCGTTCTGTTGTTGATCTCGTTCAGGGCGAACAGCATCGTCTGAGCCCAGCGGAAAGTACGGAAGTTAAAGCTGAGGGGGAATTCACATGTTAGATTCATTTCAGATTATTCAATTAAGCGAGCGAAATGTTTAGATTTAATGGAACTGAATGCATTTGCTTTTTATATCTTAAATTATGATTACATTCATGTTAATGTTGGCCTCCTTATTTCTCCAATATAGATCTATTTAACGGAGGATACCTGGTACACTTTAGACATTCTACTAACTATAAGTAACTTTGCAACTCCATGTCAACTAGCAGTCATTAGAGTATTAGTAGATCGTATGCTTAATATCTGCTAAAACTTTATTTTGATGCTCCTCAACAGCTATTCTTCAGGGGCGTTTCCTCCGAGGAGGCAAGGGAGGCAGTGCCTCCTCAAAAAATGTTGATGAGAAAATAATCGATATTACAAAAATAAAACAATGCAAATATTACAAAATGTGACATTAAAAGGTGTATAAATCACTCATTTTTTCTAATCTAGTTACAGCGGGACGCCTCGTCTCTCTTGCCTCCCCTGAGCCTATTGACTTTTAACTCTTTCCAGCCACCGGCAGCATTTTAGATCAAGAAAGTTTCATGGCCCACATAATATTTTGTTGTTTGAATATCTGAATATGCATTTTTTTTTTTTTTTTTTTTAATATGGACATAGCAATAACATTGGACGAACCAGATGCATTGTGTAAAGTGTTATAGCACATGTGCTAATTTTCAACACCTGTCCATAGGGAAATATATTCAAATATATCAAAAGAAAGAGGTGATGCTCTACGTTTAAACAACAACCACAACAAAAAACATTTTATTAAGTATGTAAGTAAGTATAGACCTTATGCGCCAGAGAAACGAGGGCGCCGCCATCTTTAGAATATTGTCTTTTAACTTCCGCTTTTGCGGTCGCTCATTTCTATGGCGCTGCTGTCCAGGAGTAATTTAGCTTTTGAAGTGGATTTACTTAATGTAAAGTTAACGAAAGTTATCATGAGGACTGTGATGTTTAAAGCAGATGACTTAACAAATGTCAGTCGACCGGAGCCGTTCATTAATAAACAGAAACACGCAGAATGAATCGCTGTGAAAATACGCAGCGCTGAAAAGGGGCGGGGCTACATAAGGTCTACATAACAATGAAAACACGGAAAGCCGGAAATTTCCGTCAATGGCGAGGAAACGGTTAATAAACCCCCTAAAGTATGCGCTGGGTTCAGTGGGGGGTAATTGAGAATGAATGGGAAAGTCACGTGAGAGAAGGCAATGCCTCCCTTCATCGCGCTGTGATTAATCGGTTATGATTGGTTCGTGCGACAAATAACGCCTCTTGTTTTCGTGCGAATCGGCCTGAATAAAACAAAATATGACCGCCGCTCAGGCCTGCACTGGCTTTCCACAAAAATGGGGGGGGCCGGCTCCCGGGGACCAAACGAAATTTTTCCGTAAAAGTCTAGTGGGGCTACATGCTCACCAAATTTCATGTTCCCCGGTGTTTCGGTGTCCCTGGTAACGTTGACGGAAAATTCAGTAGATTGACAAAAAAAAAAAAAAAAACTTTGACAATCCCTATATGACCGCTTTCGCTAGCTACTCTAGCGGCGGTCATAATTAAGAGAGTTAGTTGATATGTTGCTGCAAAGTTACTTATAAATGTCTAAAGTGGACCAAATATAGTGTAACCACATGTAATACCAACTGCTACCACTACTCTGTACCAGTCCGGTTGATTGGCATTGTGCAACAAGTTATTTTCCATTGATTAGTTTATGTAACATGATAAAAGTGGTCTCTCGGGAGGATAAACTGTAATTATTCCTTAGACTACAGTTTAATTAATTTTGCATGATGAATAATGATCTTTAAGATGCAAGAATACAATTAAGACAAATTAAGCGTTTGCAATTAATAATACCAATACACTTCTGAAATAAAGACAAGAAATTAAAAAGTATGCACTTTTTCCACATATCACATATCGACTGATAATGAGAGTTTTCTCTTGTAAAATGTTGAAGCTAGTGTCTTACCCCTCGCAGTCGGAGGACTCTGGAGGGATGGTGGTGTTGGTGTCCGTTGAAACCAGGCGTTGATGAACTGGAAACATGCCACCAACAACCACTGTCCGTTTCACCACCTCTTTATAACCCTGGAGGTTGAACTTGGCCTTGAGTTTACAGCTCGCCTCGGCATCGGTGGATGTGTAGAGGAAACAACTAACACAGAAAACTAACAAAAGCCGTCTTTTGGAGCTCAATCCGGTTAAATCCATATTTGGAGGAAGATCATGTAAAAGACAGGCAGCTTTGATGTGCTTGTGTTGGAGAGGCTCAACACACACTATGAATTAGCAACGCCTGAGCTGCCATCACCTCTCCTGGGTCTGAAGATTGCATAAGAAAACTCTGATCAGTGCGGGTTCACATCAGGGGCCGAACGCCACCGAAAGACACAAACATCAAAAGTGTTTTGCTCTTTTTCATCATGTTGAATTTTAGGCTTATGGGTTAGACTGTCTAGAAATGTATAATCTAACATTATCTACAGCTACTATTTTTATATTTATTATATTTATTATTGTATTATATATTTATTAAGGTATTTGGCATACACTAGCCTACTGTTAAAAATGTTGTAGTCTATTGTTTTTTCTTTTAGAACAAATTGATAGGCTACTTTTATTCAGCATGGACGCATTAAATTGATCAAAAATTAACAAGACAAAAGTTTGTTTCCAATAAATGCTGTTCTTTATACTCTCTGTTTAGTTTATTTTATATTGTAATATTTCACAGTAGTATTTTTATTTTATTTTTTTGTATTTGTGTATATAAAAAATTGGCTTGATAAATATGACACTTCTATCAACAAAAAGATTAATAAATAATAATAATTAAATAATCTTATTGACCCATAATTTAGCAGTGCAAATGGACAAAATAAGAGTTGTGGAAAAATACCTTCTTAAAGACTAAAAAATAGATAGATTAGACAGATAATAAATCATAAAAAAAGTGTTTAATAAAATTTCTGACAATCACATTGTTTCATTATGTTTGTGTATTCTGTGAAGAAACTCTAGATAGATTATCTATTTAGAAAACTGGAATGTATATTGTTTGCTTTTGACTCACAAAGTGCCAGAGCACTTACAGTATGGCATGATTTTTTCTGCTTTATATTAATATTTGATGTCAGTCCCTCACACGCTTTAGACGTGTCCGTCTCTCCAAGAGCATCTCTGAAAAAAAGAAAACCTCTGTATTGAAACATTGAAAACATTTTAATTGCAGCTCATTGTGGGAGTGTGTGATCTGCATTGCTTCAGCTCGTTCAGGGACAGCGCTGGTGTCGTTTAGCTCTATCACACGCTTCACACTGTATCTTTCCTTTCCTTTGGGATCTGGCTGTTTGTGGATGTGCTTGTCACTACATGTCCGACACACACCTGATCCCTCTTCCCAGGTGAACGGGAGAAACACACACAAGCAACACTGTAGATCACAAACAAGAGCCTCACGTTACACAATATCTGCTCTCGACGCTTCAGTGGTTCAACAGCAGCTTTAACAGAACGTCACATGTCCTCATCTGTGTCCGTTTAAATTCACAGTTTTGGGGTTTATAGAGTAAAACACTGACGTATTTTCAACGTCAACCAAAAAGACCTGAATCAAAGATCATTCTGGGAAATGTGCAAATGCAGCTTTAAAGAATTTACCGAAAAGTGTCCCGTTACCCGACTTCACCCTCACTTTTTGGTCAGGTGCTATGGGTAGGTTTAAGGGATGGTTCACCCAAAAATGAAAATTCTGTCATCATCAGTTTATCAAGTAAAATATCAAGAAGATATTTTGAAGAATGTCGGAAACCAAACAGTTGATGGACCCCATTGACTTTCATGGTGTGGAAAAATAATACTATGGAAGTCAATGGGGTCCATCAACTGTTTGGTTTCCGACATTCTTCAAAATATCTTCTTTTGTGTTCAGCAGAAGATAGAAACTCATACAGGTTTGAAACAAGTTGAGAGTGAGTAAATGATGACAGAATTTTCATTTTTGGGTGAACTATCACTTTAATGGAACACTGAAAAAAATGATTCGTTGAATTTAATAAAAAAAATTATGGTAAGTGGTTGCACACAACTGATTTTAGCTACATCTAAACAAATGCATTAAGTTGAACTTAGTTAAAATCAATTGTGTGCAACCACTTACCATAAAAAACGTGATTAAATTCAACGAATAATTTTTTTCAGTGAATGGACAGTGATTTCAGTGGTTTAAAAACAAAAGCACAATGTAAACCATGCATGTACACAATAAGTGCATTGTATCAAATTATTAATTTTGTTAATCATATACAGTACCAGTCAAAAGTTTGGAAACGTTACTATTTTTAATGCTTTTGCAAGAAGTCTCTTATGCTCATCAAGCCTGCAGTAAAAAAAAAAAAAAAAAAAAAAAAACAGTAATATTATGAAATATTATTACAATTTAAAATAATGGTTCTCTTTTTTAATATACTTTAAAATGTAATTTATTTTTGTGATGCAAAGCTGAATTTTCATCAGCAAGTACTCCAGTCTTTGGTGTCTTATGATCCTTCAGAAATCATTCTAATATGATAATTTGATACTCAGTTATTATCAATGATGGAAACAGTTGTGCTGTTTAATATATTTTTTTGGAATACTTTTTTCAGGATTCATTGATGAGTAAAACGTTAACAGCATTTATTCATAAAAACAGCATTTATTCAAAATAAAAACATTTCTAACAATATAAATCGTTACCATCACCTTTTATCAATTTAACGCATCCTTGTTGAATTAAAGTACTAATTTCTTTAAAAAAAAATAGTTATTGTTCCCAAACTTTTGAACGGTAGTGTATATTGTTACAAAAGATTTCTATTCTAAATAAATACAGTTCTTTTTAACTTTTTATTCATCAAATAATCCTCAAAAAAGGTCATTCATAATATTACTGTTTTTTTTTTTTTTACTGCAGGCTTGATGAGCATGAGAGACTTCTTTCAAAAGCATTAAAAATAGTAATGTTTCCAAACTTTTGACTGGTACTGTATATCAATGTTAGCACAGGGTATAGCTAAATATCATTTATATAACACATTTAATATAAAGCGGGACCGAATTTCCAAATAAATTTGAGCAGTTGATAAAGCACAACATAACACTTATTAGCCTACATTACTTATTAAATTAGATTACACCAGCAGCCAGAGTAGATGACCAACTCATAGTTTTTTTTTTATGAAATGCTGATTACAAAAACAGATTTTTATTTTTTCCAGCGAATTGTAATAAAGATACATGCAAAAACAGCTAAAGAATGTAAAATATCTTTGGATTAAGATGCAAGGCGTGATATTATGGGCTTCAATAGTGACTGTCCACTAGTGGGCGCTTCTGAACCTCAATACTGAGACGCAACTCATTTTCCACACATGAACAGCCAGTAAATGACCAGATTTCGTAGTAAATGACCATTTTTGTGACCTGAAATAAAGCCAAAATAAAATCTAAATAATAGATGAAAAACTTATAAAAACTCGGAAGCTAATCAAAATAATAATAAACACTATAATAGTATATAGAATCAATAAACACTGATCTGTGACTGAGGTTGCTGTGAACATGACAATGAATATTATTGAGTCATTTTGGAAAGTTACATTTCTTGATTTTGTTATTTTTTCTTAAGAAAGACAAAAATGAATAGTGATGAAAGCCAAAATGTGAAATGCCGTGGATGAATATATTTACAGAGTAATCCACTATTTTGTGGAGGATGTTCAAAATGATCATTTTCACCTGAGATTTGGAGCCAAATTATGGGGGAAATATGGCAGCATCATAATTTTATTTGTACAGGTCTATTTGTAATAGTATTATTTTCTATATTAGATATTTGAGCTATTTGTAATTAGCTATACCAGCTTATGATTCAAATGCAATTAATATATAATCAATGAATGAATGATTTTGTGATGAGAGAAATCTGAACACAGAGTTCTTTATTAAAGCTCAGTTTGCATTATACAAATATCAGTTTCAAACTGCATGCGGTGGCTTGGTCTGAGGCACAATACTAAGGTAAAACAGCATTGTTCATGTTTAGACATGAAAAAAAAAGAAATGAAAAAAAAAAAAAAAAAGAGGCATGGGGGGGGTCAACATAGAATTGCATAAATTAAACTGAATATATGTAATATTGCAGTTTACCCACTTAACTTGTTAGTTGTATTTTTAATAGACAAGTAAAATATACACATGATAAATGTGACACTGAGAAAAAGACATTAAGAGCAATTAAGACAAGGGAGTAAGTTCATCTTGCATTGAGTATTTTTGCTATCGTGACAACAGAAGGTTTTGAAATGAAATCTTTGAAGACAATAAATACCGAGCATGTAATTCATTTCACAACAATTCTCTACATCATAAGTTAGACAGAGGGTCGGACACCGATCGCCTTTTGAGCGGCCCTCTCTCTATACAGACAAGAACACCCTCAGTTAAAGGAGTGGGATATTAAAAACGAGGCCACACACACACACACACACGGGAGGATCCAACGCTCAAATTCATTTAAGCTCAAAACCGACTTGGAGAAGTTCCCCGTCAATCACCTATTCTTCCTCCCTCCGTAAATCTCTTTTCCTTTTGCCTTCAGAAACACTATTGCTCTACAAAGCACAAAAAATACCAAGGCCTTTATTGGTGAAAATAAGTACACTGTTGATCTTACGCGTTTATAAGACCAGCCCAGGCAAACTCACTTAAAATGCAGACATCAGATATTACACTTAGCACTATTCAAATGTTAATATTAATCCTTTTCTTGAAATGAGAGAAGAAAACAATGCAGCATAAAATAAAGTCACATCCCTGAAAAAACAAAGTAACCCCCCAAAAAAAAGAAAACAGGCACAAATTTCAGGAAGCCTCCAGATTTAGGAGTCTCCTTCACAGCAAAACCTCTGTGATGAACCAACCCGTCCACAGCGTGAAGAGCGGCTGTCTGATCTCATCTGTATTTGGCAAATAAACTTCGATTGGTCACGGTTTAAAGAACCTCTACTGCTAATCTTCACCTGCCACTTCCATAGAAGAGTTCAGGTGACAAATCCAAACCCAAACCAACACTGGGAAAGTGAAAACAAGCTTTTAAAGGCAGAAAGCGGCTTGCTTTTAAAAAAAAAAAAAGAAGGTGGTTTTGTTCGTGTCGTGCTGCACATGGACAGAAGACCGCCTTGTAACAACAGAAAGCATGGAGGAGTGACCTGTCACAATGCATTAAACACAGAGCGCTGATACAAAAAACTAATCCAATGCATCATCATCATTATTCTCAGTGAAGAGGATAACAACAACAACAATTATAATACCAATAATATTACAACCGACCCCAAAAAAAGTGGCCAGACTGAAGTAGCGATGTCAGCTTAGCGCCGATCACAGTACAACCTGCCATTGTCGGGAATGTTCCGGTCTCATTGGGACAATGACAGGGCGGCGTGCCTAAAGGGGTCGCGGGAGTGGAGACGAGGGGTTCGGGGAGGGGGGGGGGGGAATGTTACAGTACCGGGAGAGGGGGAGGTAGAAGAGGAGTCGACGAGGAGAAATCTGAAGGTACAAGAGTCCACTGCTCTACTCCCATTCGGTGGTTCCCGGGGGCTTGGACGTCAGGTCGTACATCACCCTCGAGATGCCAGGGATTTTCTTGATCTCGTTGACCATTTTGAGCACCACCTGTGGCCAGAGGAGCACGAGTTAGTGGATGGGAATGAAGGAGGGGGGGGGGTTGTGTTAGGGCTGAACCATACATCGTTTTAGCATCGATATCGTGATGTGTGCATCCGCAATAGGCAAGGCAAGTTTATTTATATAGCTCATTTCATACACTATGGCAATTCAAAGTGATTTGCATAAAAAAATAAGCACAAAATAAAAGCAATTATAAAAGGAATGAAGAAGAGTAAAATGAATTAAAGTAGTAAAAAGATGATGCATAGAATAAACTTCTCATCTGGCAAAACACTGGTGTATCTTATTTTGCATCTTTCAATTTCCCCAATTAAGTGGTTTATGTTTCTCTCTTACTCGATTCTCAGAGCCATTTCAGCCATTTAGACAGAACTGGTAAACAAAGAAAGTAAATGGTATGCGAAGTAAAGCGTTTGCTTTTATATTATTTGTAACAGAAAAGGCAAACAATCAGGCTAAAATACTTTCTCATTTGCCGTCAACATTCAGCAAATGCGCATCTACGTCATTTAAACAAATCTCTGAATATCTAATAAACATTTAATTTCACAAACCTTGCAGATTTAATCGAATCCAGCTGTGATATCTTGTGAAGTGTGCATTACTGTCTGCGAGTGACGGTCGGTCCGTGCGAAGTGAGTGAATGCGAACAGAAGATCAGCTTCACAGGAGACGTGATCGAAACACTTTAAATCCTTCATTTTAAAATATGCTGATATATAACCAGTTGCCAACTGTGTCATATTCATATCTGTGATATATCCGGTTGCCAATTGTGTCGTATTCATATCGTTTTCACTGTGCTGTATGTAAAATTAGAGTTACCTTGTCTTTATTTGAAGAAATATGATTACCAGCACGAAATTACCAGATTACTGAGTGCAATGTTACAGTGTTTACCTTCTTTTTAGTCACATATTCATATATTTCTAAACAGTTACTTTGTGAAAAATACTGTAATAGGATTGCAGATTCAAGAAGTTGCCATCTAAAGTATAAAAGCATGTTTATTTTAAAGATGTGTTTTCTAATTTATTTATAATTTATTAAATATTGATTAAAATAAATATATATAAAAATATCGTCTTTATATCGGCCATCGGCCACCCTGCTCTCTAAGATATCGGCATCGGCAATCAAAAAACCAATATCGGTCGACCACTAGTTTAGAATCAAAAGGTAGAATACAGTGCAGTCAGTCGGACGTACAGTGGATACTGACTTTACTGACTATTGTCAGTCTGCCAATAGTCAAATCGCAGGAGGTATAGGCATCTTAGTTGATCTGTACGGGCCAGCTGTACCCGGATTCAGAACGCATGTGATTCGCGGATTATTTGCAAAGTTTAACCATCATAGAGTAAAAGTTTATAATTTGCATGTGTCGAGTCAGGAATCAAGAGCAAGAAGACTCGTGAACGCCGAATTCAGTTCTCTTTCTCTTGAGCGTAAACGGACACGTGCACGCAAAATTAAGTCAAAATGCCCGTCTCAGGGAGTATCCTCCTTGTAAACACAGTCGGTTATGTGTTGTAAATAAAAGAGAAAGGAAACGGATGCGTGTCATTTATAATAGGTCCGTGCATTCGTCTTAAAGGGACAGCAGCCTAATATACATGAGCTGTTTGTGTCACCAATAATGATCAAAACAACAAAAGAGAAAGAGACTTTTGATAAATGGTATTAATTAATTATATTAGTTATATTTAATTTACACAGTGAAGACTGTTATTTTACATTTGATTGTTCAATTTCTGTACCTGAATACTGTTAGATTTACCTCAAAAACATAAACCACTGCTTATTTCAATTGTATATTTCTTTTATTGTATTTAGCTATGCTTGCAATTTGTTTATAATTTTCTACACAGATTCATTCCTCTTCAAAATCACCCCAATTATTTTAGCATGATTAATTATTTTCAAATAGAGCTATTCAAATCATCTGGTGAAATTGTTTTTATATCGCAATATTTATCGCAGAAAAACAAAATATCGCAATGTACGTTTTTTTTCCGATATCGCGCAGCCCTAGTTAGTGTGTGGATGGAGGGTCTGGTCTCTCACCTCTTCAGGGATCTGGTTGTCTGGAGTCGCAGCGATGCCGGTCATGAAGTCGCTGGTGATGAAGGTTCTGATGACGACGGACCGCCTGCAGGACGGCTGCTTCTGAAGCGGGTCACGGTCAAAGTGCAGTGGGGTGAGGATGACTGGCATCTGGCTGATTTTACTCGAGTAGCCTGGATGTAAAGCACAATACAGAACGGTTATGCTAGTATATAAACAGCATTCATAAACAGTGATGTATACATAAACAATCTAGTCTAGCCGACATGCCAGTATAGCAGGTGGAGGTATTGCACCTTAAAGAATAGCTCACCCAAAAATGAAAATGATCCCATCATTTACTCACCCTCAATCCATCCTAGGTGTATATGACTGTCTTTCAGCCGAACCTAATTATATTAAATAAGAGTTATATTAAATAATATCCTGGCCATTCCCAGCTTTGAAGTGTGCCCAAGCTCAAAAAGCTCATCCATCCATCATAAAAGTAAGTTAATAAATGCCTTCTGAAGCGAAGCAATGGGTTTTTGTAAGAAAAATATCCATATTTAAAACTTTATAATCTATAGCTCACAAGAGAGTCGAGTTTCGGCAGAAAGATTACTTTTATGATGGATGGATGCGCTTTTTAAAGACACAATTCACTGCAGTTATAAAGCTTGGAAGAGCCAGGATATTATTTAATATAACTCTGATTGGGTTCGGCTGAAAGAAGACAGTCATATACACCTAGGATGGCTTGAGGGTGAGTAAATTATGGGATAGGTTTCATTTTTGGCTGAACTATTCCTTACTATTAATGCTGGTTGCCACCCGTCATAAAACGGGACAAAGACAACGATGATGTCATGTGTAGCTACTACTGCCGCACAGAATCATTATGGAGGAGATCGACAAAAGCGAGACAGTCCACAAGCATCCAAAAAAAAATGTGGCTTGTTAGTGTGGGACTTTTTTTGGATGCCTGTTCACACCAGATGATAATCATAACTTTAAATAGGTATAAAAACAGAACAACAGTAACATTTGTTGTCTTTGACTGATGTTGTCCATAACCAAGCAGATTTTCCCCTCAGAGACGTAACTGTGGTACAAGTGTTTACACAGCGCTCGCAGAAGCCATAGCTGTGGTGGGGGAGTGTTTACACATGTAAAGGTTATGACAATAATAAAGCAGACAGTGGAGACAACCAGCTCTTACCGGACTCCCTTAAAATGGAGTGTGCTACAAAATCTGCCTGTCTTAGCGTGCTCAGTACACCAGTGGTCAGGAAGGTGGGCGTGATGTCAGTGGGCGGCTCCTTAACGTGTGACCCAAAGACGTAAACAACTCTGCAAAGGAAGAGATGAACAAGGGACACAAGAGGGACATCGTCAGAAAACACAGTTCATGTGAATAAAAGCCTGAAATGAAATCTGTTCATCATATAAAGCGATCGAGTCTCTTCAGAAAATTTGGACTAAACCGCTCAATTCATATGGATTAGTTTTACGATCTCTTTATGAACTTCTTGAAGCGTCAGAGTGGTAGTAGTTGCGTAGCTGTCAATGGAGGGACAGAAAACTTTCTGATTTCATTACAAATATCTTTATTTGTGTTTCGAAGACGAACGGGTTTGGAACGACATAACGGTGATTAAATGGTGACAGAATTTCTGTTTTGGGTGAACTATCCCTTTAAAAGACACATATTAAAGGACTATTTCACACATAAATAACTTTTTTAATGTGTTTGAAGAAAGTATTTCATTCTCACCAAGGCTGCATTTAATATTTGATCAAAAACTCATCATATTGTGAAACTTTAATAATATTTTAAAATGTATTCCTGTGATCAAAGCTGAATTTTCAGCATCATTACTCCAGTCTTCAGAGTCACATGATCCTTCAGAAATCATTCTAATATGATGATTTGCTGCTCAAGAAACATTTATGATTATAATGAATGTTGAAAACAGTTGTGCTGCTTCATATTTTTGATAAATTTTTTTCAGGATTATTTGATAACAGAAAGCTTATGTATCATTATAAATGTCTTTTGATCGATTTAATGCATCCTTTCTAGGGATGTCCCGATACCACTTTTTCACTTCCGATACGATACCGATGCCGCAGCTTTGGCTATTTGCCGATACCGATATCAATCCGATATATTTATTTTATTCTTGAACTAATACTACTAATAATAAAATATATGGAAGCACTTTGCTCAATTAGCCACATAAAAACATCTCACTCAAATGGAGAACAAATACTTCTCCAGTATATAGTCCACAACAACAGCTGATAATGAAAGACTGCCAGCCTTTATTCAAAAGACCTTGAGATAAATTATGTTTGGTAATTGTACCTGAATGAATTTAAAATTAATTTGCTATATTTCAGATCAATATATTTGTTTCCTTAAAATTTTAATTAACTTTAACTTTATTCTCATCTGAATTATAAATAATTTATTTCTGTATAAAATAATACTACCATTAAAAACACATTTGATTTTCTTTTTTAATCAATGTAGAATGTGTACCTTCTAAATAAACAGATTAGTGCTCTGTTTTAGGACAAGAAATGAAAACCAATGCAATATGATGAATGTCCAAAAGATGAGATCATTTTTGCTTTTAAACAGCGTGTGTGTGTGTGATTTTGGTTGGGTGACAGTTGTAGGTTACAGTTTGACAAGAGTTTAGTTTGACAAAAGCACAATGTTGTGTTTTACACAAATATAAGTAGGCTAAACACTTTTTGCAGTTTTAATGATGTCCTGTATGAACAAAATGACTGAGTATGTTTTTATGTTTCCACTGTTCGATCGCGCCCGTGCCTCTCTCTCTTTCTGACAGACACACACACACACACACACACACACACACACACACACACACACACACACACACACACACACACACACACACACACACACACACTCCAGCATTGCAATCTTGACATGGCAGCCTGTTCATTTTGCTGCGTTCACACCAAACGCGAATAGAGCGTCAAATTCGCGTTTATCGCGTCTAGTTCAACGCTTGAACATTTTGAATCCATTCGCGCGTATAATGATAAAGCGAGCGTTTGAAGCGAAATAGACACGCGTTCAGAGCTAAGGCGGGGCTACAGATTAGGTGTCCCTAAAGAACCCGCATATGTCTATGCACGTATCTAACAGTAGTTCCGCATTACATTAATTAATGTGCACGCAAGTTTTATTTATTTTTATACCGTGTATTCTCCGTGTAAATCCATGCACCGTACCGAACGTACGTTCAATACGAATACACAAAATGTTAGTTTATTATTATTATTACTTATTAGTTCCACGCCTAATAGGTATCGGATCATAGGTATCGGATATATTTTTTTCTCCCCTCCGATATCCGATCTAGCGTTCTGGGCCAGTATCGGCACGATACCGATGCCGTGGATCGGGACATCCCTAATCCTTTCTAAATAAAAGTATTCAGAACACTGAAGGGGTGGATGGGACAGTGGGATATGAGGGGACAATGAATACTCAAGTCAATAGTCCCATAGTTCTTCAACATGGTTGGTGGAGCAAAGTGACATACGGATGTGTCATTACCTGTTGATGGAGTGACAGATCCGTGGGATGAGTCTGGCCAGGAACATCAGTGAATCCCAGTGAGGAGCCTCTTTACTGCTCACCCCACAAACATAACTGTACGACCGGGAGTCGCCCTGTACACATGGATCATATGGAATCAGCCCAACATCTCAGGAAAGACAAAATACCCATTTTAAACATTTGTGCAGAAGTGTGGAGAAGACACACCAACTGTTTAACTATTAACCATTAGCAGCAACAACAACACGCATAAATACAGTGCACGGTATTTAAAACTCTCTGGCCCCCTGTGTGTCAGCATGTCCCAGCTCAGAGTCTGGAGACCGGGGTAATTTTAGCACAGCCGTGGTTTAGTAGGTGGCTGTTTGTAAGAGGAACACCCAGCCATGCATCATCAGCCAATGTGGTGAGACGCAGACGGCTCTGTCTGGACCAGTGAATGAGAACAGAAGTAAACCAGCCTCCTCTAGCACTAGGATTGAAAACCTGTTTATAAATACAAACATCATGAGACGTGCACATGGCAGCAGAGGAACGCTCACTCTATATGCTGATATGATACAGACTGTCCTGCACTGAAAGGACAGCTCTTTGACATTCTCATCAGAACTATAAATAACATCAAAATTATTAATGAGTTTTCGACCACTGGAGTGAGGACAAAGAGAGTAAAGTGAGGACATTTTGGCCAGTCCTCACTTTCTGAGAGCCTTTAAAGGCCTGTTTGAGGGTCAAGACTTGGTTTTAGGGATAAGGTTATAATGAGGTTAAGGGTCGGTTTAGGGTCAGGGGTCGGGTTAGGCACTTAGTTGTGATGGGTAAGGTTAGGGTAAGCGGCTAGAGATCGCATTGTGTCAATGAATGTCCTCATAAAGATAGATGTACAATAATGTGTGTGTGTGTGTGTGGAATGAAAGAGTATGTTTGAAAGGCTAACCACAGAAATTTTAACATTTTGTCGCTATGCAGCCAGACAGGTCATTCTGTCTTCCAGACAGAGTTAGAGTTTGTTGTTTTGGAGACGACATAAATTGAACCTAAAACAAGTGAGCAGTGTTGGATAGGGGTCATTGTAGGCACTCTGATTGGTCTGTAGCTACGCATTAGCCGCAGAGTGCAATGCACTGTGTTGTGACGCATTCCTCTCATAGCTATCATTAAAATTTTGTGACTTAAGTGTTGACCTTCTGTTGGCTCAGACCAGACGGGATAGCCCTTGTGCATCGATGAGCCTTGGTTTCCGGTCACCGGTTTTGTGGGTAAACTCTCACCACTGCTGACCGAGAGCAACACACAAGCCTTGGCGTTTATCATCACAGTCAGGCAGAAACCTCTCCATCTTCTTTATTTCTTCATAAATCATTACTATTGGTCACCCTTTATGCCTGCCAGTGCGTTTTTCAAATATTTAACCAATGAAAAATATTAAAAAGAGCTTGTGACTAAACTTCATAACTCCATTGGATTCTTAAACTGTCAGTCAAACCTCATAACTCCGCCTCTATCGTGAATGAAGTGTGACGAGGGTAAATAAAGAACTTGTTGTTTGAATAAATACAGAGTTTTGTTTACTCAAGAAACACTTGATATAAAGGCTAATGTTTTATGTATTTGAGGAACAGAGAAGAGTGTTTTATTCCAGCATTTGTTGTCGATAGCCAATCTGTCTTAAATCTTTTATAACATGAGATTTTGGACAAACGACAGAAAAAACTGAGCGCCCACATTGCTACAGTAAACTTTTCTAAACCTGTATGTTGATGAAATTGCTGCGTTCTAATGACGGGACAAAATCCATATGTCCGACATTCATAGATCAAAAACCTTTTAACTTCATTTGAGTTTGATTTTTGGTAAAATGCTAATAATATGACATGCAAATATCTAACCATTTATAAATACACAGTGTTCACCAAGAGCAACACACAAGCCTTGGTGTTTCAGAGATACTCTGACCCAGTCACCTGGCCATAACAATCTGTTGAGTACGAGAGCTGATTTTTTGCTTACCATCTAATTTACCCAGACCTTAATATGTGGTCTTGTTAGGAGATCTTGCTTCATCTGTGACAGGTCATAATATTTTGGCTCATCAGTATATAACACTTAATTCCTATGCACACTGACATGCTAGTTAAAAGCCAGAGAATTTGCCTGCCGGCAGTTTAGAACGTAATGAGCAACCGAGTCTTTTACATAGATCAGTGATTAAGACTCAAGTCAAATAGTAACCTCATAAAAGCGGGTTAATTTGACATGGAAAGAGTCACCACCATGTCCTGCCCTGTTATTGGACACTTTTGCATGTGGAAGAAATGAGTCATGGCTGACTAAGTGCAATTCTACAATACCATCTGTAATTGGAAAGTGAGGCTGCATGTCAGTACCAGTGAAAGACATATTGTTCAATGCAAAAAAACAAAAAATATTGAGTGAATCATTCTTATGCTCACATCATGAATTATGTCTGAGAGTATTGGCGCATGACAAGGCTTACCTGTACACCGACAGTTTTGATTGGCAGCAGAAAGGCATTTAGTGAATGAAGGCTGGTGATCTGCATGAGTTTCTCTTCCTCCTCGTCTGATATGCATGACTTCACTCTTTGAAGAAGGGTGTGAGGCTGGATGGATTAACATCAGAAGGATTGATATTTTATAGCATGCTATTTATAATCCAAAGGAACGACTGTGTGTGCTTTCAAGTGTCCACTTTCAACTTAATCAGAAAACTTACTGTTAAAGGTGCAGTGAGCGATTTCTGAGAAACGGCTTAAATCAACACAAAAACAAAACAGTTTTGTGAATGTTTGCTAGATGTCTGTTCTGTGTGTGTGTGCTGAACAAAATATTGTGTTTGTACATAGTCCTGGCTGTGTAAATAGGAGAAAAAAAACCAAAGTGGAGACCGAGCACCACAACACTCTTTTAGCCAATCAGCAATAGGGGGCGTGTCCACTCATGAAGGGGGTGGAGAGAACGGTCAGAGGAATATAATTGGAAGAAGTAGATTTCAGATATCAACAGTGTTTCTCAGAAATCGCTTACTGCACATTGAAGTTGAAAAGATCAATTATGTAAGGTCAGAGCCAACAAGAAGCCATGTTTAAACACACACACACACACACACCTTTTTGACCATGGCAGAGAAGTCTGTGATGATTTTCAGGACGTTGTTGGTCTCGGCGAAGTCTTTACAGACGTAAGGCTCATCAGCACAGATCACTCTAATGGCCAGACCGGGACCTGCAACACATCACACACAATTTCAGCAAAGCACATTTCAGAAGTCGTTAATCGCCACATGAAACGTTCAAAATGGACACTTCCATTAAACATTTTGGGGGTGAGTAAGATCTTTGTTTTAGAAAGAAGTCTTGCAAAGCCTGCTTTTATTTGAACAGAAATACAGTAAAAACTGTAATATTGTGAAATATTGTTTTCTATAATTTAAACCGTAATTTATTCCTGTGATCAAAGCTGAATTTCCAGCATCATTACTCCAGTCTTCAGTGTCACATGACCCTTCAGAAATCATTCTAATATGATGATTTGATGATCAAGAAACATTTCTGATTATTACCAATATTGTAAATGCTTTTACTGCTTTTTGTGGAAACTATAACACATTTTTGCAGGATTCTTTGATATATATATAAAAAAAAAAATTATTTATAAAAGTCTTAGTCACTTTTGATTAAATTATCCAATGAAATGCATCCTTGCTAAATAAAATGTGTGAATGCTCTTTGTAGATTTGATTAATTATATGATTATAAATATAATGATGACTTGTGAATGACAGTGAAGCGACGTAATTGACGCTGGTAGGTCACATGATAATGACAACATGGCGTATGAAGTACATCCGAAAGGTTACACTTAAAATTGACAACATATGCAATTTGTTTTAACTACTTATTTGAGGAACTGAAGCAAATAATAAAGCAGAAACCGGTATTTTGGAGGTTTGTGATGGTCTTACCAGGGAAGGGGTGTCGGGAGACGATCTCTTCAGGGAGTCCCAGTTCTCGACCTAGTGCTCTCACTTCATCCTTGTGGAAATCCTTCAGTGGTTCGATTACTTTACCCTGAAGAGTTCAGAAGAATCAGCAAATAACAGTTATGAACAGTTTCTTCAACATGAAGAGGAAGAGACGCCCTATCGCGTGCCTCTATTCTGTCACACCGCAGGGGGCTCTGAATATACTGCAGCCAAACACAACATAAAAAAACACTTTCCCTGCTTGAGTTCACCTATATCGACAAAAGAAACTGCATAAATGTATGAATATTAAATAAATAAAAAAAATTCACATGCATCAGAGCTAAATTTAAGGAATATCCAGTTACCAAACTAAAGGGGAGGGGTGAGGAGAAAGAATATTTTTATTTTTTCAATCTAATGCTAAAACACTAACAAAAAGTTACATTATCATCGCAGTCAGGCAGAAACCTCTCCATCTTCTTTATTTTTTCATAAATCATTACTATTGGTCACCCTTTATGCCTGTCTGTGGGTTTTTCAAATATTTAACCAATGAGAAATACTAAAAAGAGCTTGTGACTAAACTTCGTAACTCCATTGGATTCTTAAACTGTCAGTCAAACCTCATAACTCCGCCTCTATCGTGAATGAAGTGTGACGAGGGTAAATAAACAACTGGTTGTTGTTTGAATAAATACAGAGTTTTGTTTACTCAAGAAACACTTGATATAAAGGCTAATGTTTTATGTATTTGAGGAACAGAAGAGTGTCTTAGTCCAGCTGCAGCATTTGTTGTCGATAGCCAATCTGTCTTAAATCTTTTATAACATGTGATTTTGGACAAACGACAGAAAAAAACTGAGCGCCCACATTGCTACAGTGAACTTTTCTAAACCTGTATGTTGATGAAATTGCTGCGTTCTAATGACGGGACAAAATCCATATGTCCGACATTCATGGATCAAAAACCTTTTAACTTCATTTGAGCTTGATTTTTGGTAAAATGCTAATAATATGACATGCAAATATCTAACCATTTATAAATACACGGTGTTTAACTATTTTAAAAAATCATTAGGAAAAGAAACAATGGAGAGTTACGGGACATTAATGAAGAAAGACAGGTTTGCCTTGTATTAGGACATGTTGCAGGCAGGACTCGAACCTGGTTGGCACCATTGCGCAACACAAATTTGGCTGATGTTAAATCTTTACCTCGTCTCTGAGTTTGCGGATGAGCTCTGTGTCGTTGTGGTGAGTTTTGATCATTTCTGCCTTCCCACTAGCAAGGTGAGACGCACTCTCGATAAGATCTGGCCTGAGCGTTCCTTGCGCCAAGAACACATCCTCTGGCTTCAGATTCATCTCTCCAATCACCTCATTCGCCACCTGTGAGAGACAGCACATCCAGGACTCACTGTTCTGCTCCATACTTGCTCATATTATAGTCCGCTACACATTCAGATCACTTCGCAACTCAAGAGACTTATAATAGCTCTATAATAGGTTTATTCTCCAGGCGAAGTCTAGTTTAATGTGTACACAAGACATTTTAGGCGAATCAATACTGAAGTCGACAGATCCCTACACTAATGTCATTACAGGACCATCTGATAATAATGACGACATCAATTCAGTTACTGTCGGACAGATAGTCATCTACAAAAGCAGAGCTACACACTTTTACAAATGTATCCCCAATGATCTTCCGCTTCTCTTCTGGATTGGTGGTCATGTTGAGCGTTTTGCTGATGCGTTTCCTGGGCGTGCGGTCCTCTTCTGATATTGGCAGGGTCGTCGTGCCGTTGTAAAAGGTGTGTGCTGCGTTTACAACTGTGAAGCAGAGAGAGTGATGCTATAGTTACAACACTGATGTGTGTTTCAGAACAAGTTAAAATGAAGGGATGCACCGACGTATCGGGAAAGAATCATCATCAGCCGACAAAAGCAATTATTTTCACTATTGTTTAAAAACTGCCAATTATCTGTCAATCAAAAGGGGACGGAAAATATGTCAGACTGCCACTCGTACTGTGTGTAAAGAAAATGTCTCATGTTAAATTTAATGCTGTCGAAGTTAATGTGACAATAGTGCATTATTTGTATAATGTTCCCATCCAATAATTAAAAAGAGCTTCGAGCTATGTTACTTCTGATAGGAAACAAAGTCTTAGCTTTCAAATTACTTCCTTTTTATCACAAAATTCAATCAATAAATGGCAATAAACTGATGCTACTAAATGTATCGCGACAGATTATTGACAGATATTGTTCTGAATAATTGGTATCGTGCATTTCTTGTAAAAAAAATTTTTATTAAATGAATAAATAGACTTAATAGAATTTTAATAATGCATGAATAAAAATGTTATACATAAATTAATTAATTTATGCTAAATAATTTACCAAAAGGAACCTTCTGAATGTTACCTTTGAGTTTGATGCCGAGTTTAGTCAAGGCTTCCTCAACACTCTGACTCTCTCTCTTTCTCATGAAGCCGTTGTCGATGTGAACAGCGATCACTTGCTCCTGGTTTAGGGCTTTATTCAACAGGGCCGTGCACACGGTGGAATCCACACCACCACTCAATAACACCTGCACACACACACACACACACACACACACCATGATTTTAGAACTCACTTTGGATTGTGACTGTAAACAAGACATCCAATAGACACAAGTGTTCAAATACACAGAATAAACAGTACACCAGAGATGACTTTAGGGGGGAAAATTGCTATAATATTATGTACATTAATAGATTATAATCCAATATTAATCGTCAGTTCACTCTCTAGAGAGAAGACCCACTTCACAGAAGCTCAGGGAGAAAATCACCTTGCTTTAGGAAAGAGCAGTAACTAATTGACATTTTTAATTAGTTGCCCTCACACACACACACACACACACACCACACACACAGCCTGGAGCAACAGCAATTAACAGAGAATTAGACAAATTAGAGTATTATGGCACTAATCACATATGTGCTTTCTATCAAACAAAAAGGCCTTTAATAGATAAAGAAAGATCAATATCGCATTGAGCCCACAATACACACACACACACACACCCCACACACCCACTAACCAATTAAATCAAAGCTTTTACTCAGCTTTTACCAGTCTGTTAATTATTATAATTAGAGAATGCTTTCTGTGCCACTGTAACGGTGTTATTTTAGCATTATTTATATACTATTACAGCATCTATGGCTATGTTCAGACTGCAGGTACAATCAGACCTTTCAGGCTGACTGTCCACTCGTTTAATTGCAAGTGATCAAATTAGATGTGTGTCTAGACATAACCAGCCTAGGCTATCTGCATGGGTAACTTTGGTAATGACGTAGGCGTATCCACGTATGTGACGAGGCTTTCAAAGCGGATGCAGGAGAAATGGAGGTGCATCATCCCGCTTTTCCAAATAAGCTCCCTGCCGAGGTATCTGGGGACCTCGTGTGATTTAGAAATTCAAAATGTCAAACAAATTTGGCGATTGTAGACCGTAGCCTGAATCTGTATATGTAAACACAAGAAACTGTGGCAGAATTCACAGTTTTGTTGTAAAAAGAGACACATTATGCAGAAGTATAATTTGCTGTTAAGTGTGTGTGTCAGAGCCTGCAGTCGCTGTGTGACGCGCGTTCGCTGCGGGCGTATCGTGACGAGCTCCGAGAGAAGGCCGTTAAAATCCACCCCCCTATTTTTGTTTTCGAAACTTGTGTTGGTCCGATCGATTGTGCAATCGATTTTCGAACGTAAAGTGACAGCCCTATATACCAACTTCGAGCCGACGTCACAGTTACGTCACGGCGTTAGCTGGTGGCAAAACAAAGGGAAAACTGGAGGCGGCCAATACAAACCAGCACAGATTCGGCTACATAATAAGGAGCTTAAATTATTATTATTGTTATTAAATGTCATCTTGTTGTGTTGTTGGGAAGAATCGACGGAGTACAGGCTCCAATTAGACATTTTATCGCATAATGTTTTCTAAATGATTGTGATTATTTGTGAATCATCTATGATTGTATACATTGTTTTGATTGATTGTGACTAACTTAGACTTTTTGAAGAACCTGGTAAGAAAGGGTAATCAAATGAATGTTGTATTTTTATTTCTAGAAAATATTCACATCATTAAAATTGCACCGTAATGTCACTCTTTACATTGTCGTCTTCTGTCTGGCCCTGGCGCTGGCTAGGCAGAACTGCGGATCGTAGGCTACCACACAAGTCTTGTGACCATTTAGTACAGTTATAGATCGTCCATCCATTGAATGAGCGTGTGTGCCGGGTCAGCCAATCTGGGATGTCCGTTAAAATTAACTTTTGCAAATAACAATCGCGGTCCTGGACAGTGAGTGACCTTGCACATTAAGATAAAATCAGATTTTCTCCAGTCATTGTTAAAAAACAAGCTAACAAAACTTGCAAACTAAGTGGGGATCGTTCTGCCACCACCTAAGCTCCGCCCACACAAAAAAACGTCACCATGTTTACCAGCTGAAAAGGGGTCTATAACTGACCAATGATTGTTTTAAATGTCCGGTTGAAGGGATTGACGGTACTTACCAGAACTTTGGATTTGTCCACCTTCTCTTTAATCTCCCTGATGCAGGACAGCTGACGGTTCTGTACGGTGAAGTTGCTGCTGCAGCCGGCAATCTCAAACAAGAAGTTGCGTAGCATGTCCGTCCCCCTCTCGGTCAGATCCACCTCTGGGTGAAACTGAGTGCCGTAAAGTTTCTTCTGCTCATTAGCAATGCCTGAGACAGAGAATTGGACGCGGGAAATGTCTTAAACCACAAACACTCACAAACAATAACAAAGCATCCAGACACGCTCAGAAATGCCTTTTTAGGATATGAAGCACGTCTAGGAAGTCCTCAGGTCCACCCACCTGCAACAATGTTTCCAGACTGTGCAACAATCTTGAATCCTTCTGCTACTTTGTCGACACTGTCTCCATGTGTCAGCAGAACGGGTTCCTCCTTTTGCAACCCCCTTGAAACACACAAAAGAGTTTCAGCACAAGATTTGCAGCTCGATCCACTTTTATCCTCACTTCTCCGTGGGGGGGGGTTGTTTACGACAACACAAAAACCTGCTCGCTGACATCATGAAGGGACGCGTACCTGAAGAGAGAGCAGGAATTGTCCAACGCAATGTCAAAGACGCCGTCCTCCCTCACACTCTTCCTGTGCACCGTACCTCCGAAAACTTTATTCATCATCTGACGGACACAGAAAAACAAAAAAAGTGTATTTATTGATTTATCGCCACATTAGCAGTAATGGATATATTACTAGCAATCAACATTATTTTTAATAAAAAAAAATAACTATGATTATAATATCACTTCAATACATTGTTTACAATAATTTAACAATAATTTGTCTTAAAAAACAATCAATTTACAAAAACATACATATATACCAACAACAACAGTAATAATAACAACAATTACATATAATCTTTCACTTTAATATATGATAGAAATTCTACAATTATTCCAGGAGAAATCTTGTCCATTAATACAAATATATAAAAATATGTTGTGACATACTAAGTGTATTTATTTTATACATTTTTTGTAGAACTTAAATACTGCCATTCAAAAGTTTGGGGTCAGTAGGATTTTTGTTTTTGTCTTTGTTTTATTAATATTTTTGTTTTCAGCGAGGGCACATTAAATTGATCAAAAGTGACATATGTAACCGTAATATTCTATCAAATGCTGTTCTACTGAATTTTCTGTTGATCAAACAATCCTGAAAAAATGCATCATAGTTTCCTCAAAAATATTAAGCAGCACAACTGTTTTCAACATTGATAATAATCAGAAATGTTTCTGAAGGATCATGTGACTCTGAAGACTGGAGTAATGATGCTGAAAATTCAGCTTTGATCACAGGAATAAATTACAGTTTAAAATATATAACAATAGAAAACACAAGATTACTGTTTTTACTGTATTTGTGATAAAACAAAGCACCTTTAGTGAGCAGAAGAGAATACAAAAGCATAAAAAAAATCTTACTGACTAGTGTATTTCATTAATTTGATTTTATTGTTATTATTCATAATAAAATATAAAAAATAATAATTTGAAACTAAATAATGATAATAATTTGTATTATTAATTTGTATTATTATTATTAATCATAATAATAATTTGTTTCTCACCTGCATTCCATAGCAGATTCCAAGAACTGGTTTCCCGATGGTGAATATGGCCGGATCAAACCAGGGCGCATCTTCAGCATAGACAGAGTTCGGCCCTCCGGATATAATAATGGCCCTAACATAGCAGACAACAATTTGATATACTGATAATAAACCAATTTATCTTAACCAAAATATAATTACAAAAACATCAAATGGCTGAGAAAGATGGAAAGAGTCTGTGTCTGTCGAATCACTGAGACTGGGAAAGTTCTAATGCAAAGGCCGGATCATGTGATCCACTTATCTCTCCAACTTGTGGGTTTCTGTGTCTCTCTCAGTCTGAATGTTCAACGGCTTCAGGAAAACATCAGCTTTGTTTCCTTGTACGTTCTCACAGGGGGAACGCACGGCACTCAATGAACTCACACTGTGTTCTCTCAAGGACAAACTAACTTATGGCGGTTTATCTTTACCGACTGATGTTTTACACATTTCTAGAATTGGTTTTAAAAGAGCAGCAGCTGGATGATTATACTGTACAATAACAAAATATGTTTGTATGGAAGCTTGTTTCCGCCACAGAATAAAACATTTTAAAAGATAATTGCAACTTTTTATCTCACAATTGCGAATTTACATCTCGCAATTCTGACTTTTTTTCTCGCAATTGCGACTTTATAACACATAATTGCGAGTTTATATCTCGCAATTCTGACATCTTTTCTCACAATTGTGAGATATAAAGTCCAATTCTAATTTTTTTACCTCAGAATAGTTTATATCTCACAATTCTGACTTTATAACCTGCAGTTGCGACTTTATATCACGTAATTCTGACTTTATAACACATAATTGCGAATTTATATCTCGCAATTCTGACATCTTTCTCACAA
The DNA here is from genome assembly GCF_951802725.1 of Rutilus rutilus. NCBI lineage: Eukaryota > Metazoa > Chordata > Actinopteri > Cypriniformes > Leuciscidae > Rutilus > Rutilus rutilus. Next base: position 45,542,070 of record NC_140213.1, read on the forward strand.
TTGTGAGATATAAAGTCCAATTCTAAGGAATAAAAAGACGGACTTTTTTTATTTAATTTTTTTACCTCAGAATAGTTTATATCTCACAATTCTGACTTTATAACACGCAATTGCGACTTTATATCGCAGTTCTGACTTTATAACCTGCAGTTGCGACGTTATATCACGTAATTCTGAGATAAAAAGTCAGAATTGCAGAGACGCAATTGCGACTTTATTTCACGCAATTCTGACTTTATATCTCGCAATTCTGACTTTATAAGACACAATTGCAACTTTATTTCACGCAATTCTGACTTTATATCTCACAATTGGGAGAATTGGAGAATTCAAAAAAAGAATTGAACTTTATATCTCACAATTGTGAGAAAAGATGTCAGAATTGCGAGATATAAACTCGCAATTATGTGTTATAAAGTCAGAATTGCGTGATATAAAGTCGCAATTGCGAGAAAAAAAGTCAGAATTCTGACTTTATAAGACGCAATTCTGACTTTTTATCTCGCAATTCTGACTTTATAAGACGCAACTGCAACTTTATTTCACGCAAAACTGACTTTATATCTCACAATTCTGAGAAGTAAACTCGCAATTGTGAGATAAAAAATAAATAAAAATCGCAATTATCTTTTAAAATGTTTTATTCTGTGGCGGAAACAAGCTTCCATAGTTTGCCGTCTCCAACAGTGCCTTCAAAAATTGCGCTTCAAGCAATGATGGTTAATAATTCTGATGTCTTCTGCATTTAAAGGGAAGAAAGCCTTTGATTCACAGTGTTAGGTCAGATACTAAAGCCTGTCGGTTACCATATCAAACATGTCTGCTTTGCAATTCAATTAGGCGCCCATGGCACTTTTTAACATGAGAACCGAACAGCATCTACTGACAAGACTTGGCACGGATGGGCTCACCTGAAACCCTGCTCTCTGATGGCGAAGGCTGGCGTCTCCAGAGGCAGAATCTCAGACTGGACAAACAGCTCTCGAACCCGCCTGTCAATCACTTTCCCATACTGCGCTCCCGCATCTAGGATCACCACGGCACCCTCGTAGGAACACAAACCATCTTTAGGCTCTCCCACGATATCCAGCTGCAGACACACAATGAAGAACACGTGTTACCCATGTTAGGCAAGTAAAACGCTACTAATGTAATTTGGGATGCATTTAAAGGCACATGTTTGCATGTGACTGGAGACTACAGATGTGCTGCTTCTGATAAATGTAGTCACATGACTGCCAGGAAGGTACTGTTGCATGTAATGCATCTATAACCGTTACAGCCTGACCCTGCGCTTTGTGGCTGCGTCCGAAAACTTAGGCAGCTGACTTGTTGGCAATGCAGGCAGGCACCTCACGAAACTGATGACTTCTGAGGCAGCGTAACTTTTTAATGATCTACTACAGCAAAATAGAGCAAGCTCTGGTGATAAGTAAGATAATATATAATTACTATAATAGTCATTTCTTGCTAGAAATTACATCTGGGGCCGGTTTCACAAAGGTAGACTTTGACTATGGCTTAGATATAGTAGATAGTCAGACTTCAGATAGACATCTAAATCAGACCGTTGCACAAAGCACTTAAGACTCTGACTATCTTAAGCAGGACTACACTGCAATGCATTCTGGGTAAAATAAGACACTTTTCAAAACAAAAAACATGGCGGATCGAGTAAGCGCATTCAACCGCTCAGTGCGGAAAATATGTGTTTGTTGGAGGAGTATAACAGTTACAAGGACATTTTACTTGGGAAATTTAGCAGATAATGTAGTAACAAGAAGAAATGTTTAAATTATGAGCCATTTTCCCTTTTCTTTTGGCTGTTTGTAATGTAACTGATTGTTACTGCTGGTTGCCAAGGTAACAGAGTCTTAGACCTAAGTTAGCCTGGGGGTAAGGTGTCTAATTTTTTTGGTCTAAATTAAGTCAGTCTTTATTTTTGTGAAACAGTCTAACTTGCATTAGACTAGTCTATGAGCACATTTTAGACTTGTCTAACACTATAGACCGGTCTAAAATAGCTTTGTGAAACCGGCCCCAGAAGTGGAAACCGTCGGACAAAAACATACATTTACTCTACACAAACTGACCAGCAAACGCAACTTTCAGACGCCATTTTTATTTTTTAGCTCACCTGTCACCGAATGGAAAGCACAGGATTGTGGGATATCAAAAGTCAGCGAAGGATGCATCTATGCTGCCTTCAAAAATCGATGAGATGAAGATGACATTAGATTATTTTGAACGCATTTTTAAGTATTTTTATGTGTGTGAATTAAAGGGGTCCTATTATGCTTTTTCACTTCTTCAACTTTAGTTTGTGTATAATGTTGCTGTTTGTGCATAAAAAAAGATCTGCAAGGCTACAAAGCTCAAAGTTCACTCCAAAGGGAGATATTTTATTTAACAGAATCCACTTTTCAAGAACGACAATGAACGGCTCGTTTGCACTACAACGCGTTTTTTCCGGATCTTATGAAGTCATAATGTTCCTCATTTAAATAAACTCCGCCCATGGGACACGCAATAAAAGAGTGAGAGAAGATGAAGAGTGCTGTCTCTGTTTTTTCCACCCCGGAAAAAGTTCGTCCGTGTCAAAGTCCGTGCTTGAAATCCGTTCAGCACAATCCTCTTGTTCGTTAACATTGTCAGGGTCTGAATCAGGCTCGAAATGGTTTGAAATTGACGTCACTATTTACATCGAGTAGAGCTCGTGGTTATGATTATGAAGGGGCGGGATATTTCCCGAAGCACTGCCTATACTAAGCGCTGCCAATCACAACACACTGGCCAGCTATTGGCCAGCAAACCAATCACAGCACATTTCGTATTTCGGAAGGAGGAGCTTCATCAAAAACGACCTGTCAACCAGACTGGGGAGAGGTGAGTACGGCTGAACGATTAATCGCACTTTCCATGTAATCACACTTAAATCGAGATGGCTCATCGCGATTTTGAAATCGCAAAGGCTGCGATTAATCGTTCAGCCCTAGAGGTGAGCTGTAAAAATATCAAATATGTGAAAAATAATGCGCTTTTTGAACAATCAAGCATGAAAACATATTCTAATACACCCCAAAAAACAAAATCAAGACTTCAAAAACAGCATAATAGAAACCCTTTAATGCAGACATGTTTTGAATGTAGTCTTTCTTAAAAATTTGTGATATTAGGCATGTGGCAAATTAATCAGCCAATATTTTGCCATTTTTAGTCTGGTTTGGTAAAATGAGTGGTAAAATATTTTAAAACGTAATTAAAAAGGACCAACACAAAAAAT